>NC_044054.1:8998235-9298235 GCF_902167405.1 Gadus morhua
ACGTCGAAAAAGTAGAAACCTTCCGAGGTGCGGAATATAAAACGCATTATTTGTGGGCAGGGAGGCGTCGCAGCGGACTGCTGCCTGCTTCCGCCTGTGTGTCCGGTTTTTTTCCGGGGCGAGACGCAAAAAAAAACAGGGCTCGCGACCCCAGGAACAGCCTTCTTGGGCACCGCTTGAACACAAAGACTGGAGAGAAGCGGTTGCAACCGCGCGAGCCTAGGAGAGCTGCAGAGCGCGAGCGCGAGCTCAGTGCATAATTTATGCACGACAACAGCGCCACGGCGCCACCGGATTGGCTGACTGAGCTAGGGAGCCTGCGCGTGACCCGAGGAGCATTCGCGTGAGCTTGCCCAGGAGCGTGCGCGTTACCGTCGTTTCCCACAACCTGCAGTTCCTTTCAACCGCTTTGGACCGGAACGTCACACGTATGAGATGATTGATAATAACTAATAATTAAATATTTGCGGCGTATACGGTCATTTGTGCGTTTGTTATTTATTCCCAGATGAATACATTAGACGTTGTATTGATACATTGTATTAATACATTACATTATATTAATACAATGTATTGTATTAATACAATGTATTTTATTAATACATACGTTGTATTAATACATTGTACATTATACATTACTAATTTCAATAGTAACGTTTTTTATTTTATTTAAAACCATATTAATATGTAAAACGTTAACTATATTAATGGGTTGCCATGATATAAGTTAGAGGAAGCCAGACAACCATATCTGAATGTGTAGTTTAAGAAAGATGCCTCACTCCCAATGAACCAACTGTGATTTAACGTTACCATAGAATAAACCCTTGCATCCCAAACAGACAACCTTGGAAAACGTTAAATGCACATTGGTAGATTGGTAGATTCTTCCCTCCTTTCGACAGCGTCCCCCCTTGCCTGACTTTGGCACGGTCTGTGCTCTGCTGAGGTCCACAATAGTGTGTGTGTGTGTGTGTGTGTGTGTGTGTGTGTGTGTGTGTACGTACAAGTATGTTCATGTTTGTGTATACGTAAATGTGTATATGTATGTGTAATTTGTGTGTACGTGTGTGTGTTTACGTACATGTGTCCATTTATGTCAGGTGTGTGTGTCTCACAAACGTCTATATAGTCTCCTTAATGCTAACAAGTCCAGTTCCGATCAAGGGGGCGGGCTTTCTGACGCCGATGTGCTATCATCTTTATTGGCAGGCTGCGCTAACATGCTACGCACATGCTTAGGACCCTAGCACGCTAAGGCCTTTGTATACTCCGAGCACTGACAAATGCCCGTCTATAGACCTCTGAAGATAAGTCCCACCTCCGAGGCTCCGGATCCCTTGTCAAATGTCTACGGGAAATAAAATTGCGTTTTCTTTTAATGATCTTACATAAACTCTGTAGGTGTCAAAGAAGAAAAAGCTGCGTCACGTTTTGAACTACACACTTTTTCCATCTAGTTTTGACTGGGGTTTTGGATTGTCGGTGCCGTTAAATTAATAAACCATTATTAATGCTACTTTAACGGCACTGACGATCCAAAACTACAGTGGAAACTAGATGGAAAAAGAGTGTTGTGGTGTGAACAGCATACATTACAATATGATCATATCACATTGTTACATGTGATCATAACTAGGCATGCACCGATTAGGCGGTTTCAGGACGATTCTGATCCTTGTTTCAATTTACAGTCAAATATATAACAATGGATGACTCAGGCAGATAGTGCTTATGGAATGTAAAAAGCACTCAGATTGGCTTACACTATTCATACTTTGCACGTGACGTCACAACGACTGGCTGGCGGGCAAGAACAACGTTCGCTTGCATCTTAATAACCAAATCAAGGATCTGCCAGGACGTCGCCAGTTTTACCATAGGAACGAAAGTTGGTATTTTAAGGTGAAAACGATATGCTCAGCAACGATAGTCTCTGTCCGATTGGATGCATTAACTGCCGAGGAGTGAAGCCGGGGTTCAACCCCATCCGAAAAGGAGAAAAACTATCATTTTCTATAAGATTAGAATGTGCCGTAAGTAATATATATATATTGTTTAATTGCACATTATAATTACGATTACTTCAAAATGAAAATAACCCTCCCTCTGCCGTCATGGCGATAGTCCGTGTTGCCAGATTTGGCGGGAAATCTGGCAATATTGGCGGATGCGTCACTAAACGATCCTAAGCAGTATTATTTCAGAGTGCAGCAAAAAGCTCCGCTGCGCTGGAACATCAGAAATAGCGGGTGCTGTGTATGCATCACAAGTTCCGAGTATGTTTATCTTTCCTTGATATCTAATTTGAACATTTATGGTCTAAATAGTTGACTGATTGTAGTATTGGAAATCTGCAAGGCTGCAATTCCCCTGGCTGGCCGCTGTTCGTCGCCATTTTGTCGGCGTCTGTTGCCCTCTAGGTAGCCATGGTAGTAACGTGCCTGAAAAGTATGAATAGCCAATGAGGCACAGTGAATCAGCAACGTTAGGAGAGTTGAGTTAGGTTAGATATCATAATTTGGACAAAATATTACTGAAGCAATCATGTCATGAGGCTAAAATGTATTCGGACATTTCGTTGATTTAAACGAGACAAACGATCAAGATGTACGATCAGATATAAAGTACACCAGAATTGACACACGGATGAGCCTGTACACAACACTAGAGAAGAGACCTCATGTCCCATCCAACGTTAAAACACACTCCCCAGTCCCTCGCAAAGATCTCAGCATCTTCCCAACCTGTGGGTTCAGTCCTAGAATACACCCCCACCATACCAGCCAAAATCACACCTCCTATCCCCATTTAGAACAATCGACATTTTACATTTATTCGGCTTTTAGCAGACGCTTCTATCCAAAGCCACGGCACTTACAATTACTACATTAGTCAGAAGAAAGAGAAACAACAATATATATCGCTGTCGGTACAGTAAGGAAGTACCCCCTTTCTTCCTCCTCCGGCCCCCACAGACCCACCCTCCCGCTGCCACCTTGCTCTCAAAACAACAACCGGCCCATCCTCACTGACCCACTCCCCACACCACAAACACCCCCCCACAACGCGTCAACAACAATGGGCCCAGGGTCACCCAGCTCGGTGACCCTGGGTCTGCAGAGCTAACCATGGAGCGACCGGGAGGGTGTGATTGTGTGTGGTGTGTTGTTCGTGGTATTTTTTGTGTATTCCGTTTACGTGTGTATGTTCTAGTTTTGTTTTGCGCGTCTCTGCAAGCGTGAGTCTGTAAGTGTGTATTTTTGTGTGAGTGTGTAAGTGACTGTGTGTGAATGCGTGTTTTTCTGTATGTGTGTGCAAGTATATGCGTGTGTTTTTGTATGTGTTCGGGAGTGCGTATGTGTGTGTGTACATAAATGTGTGTGTTTGTGCGCATGTCGCCTCTCATTGCCCGGTCTCACCCTATGCTCGCCCATGCGTCTCATCCATCCTCCAACCTGATTGGCTGAGATCCGCCCCACCTCCCTCCCACCGCCGGTCGTAGTGTTAACCGTCAGCAGCGATTAGGCTAATCCGTCCAATGGGGTGAGTTGTCTGCGACCACACACCCCCTCGCACGCCTCGTTAAGCCCGGCCTCGCCCATAATCTGACCAATCAGGGACGAGAGCATCCAGGGTGTGCGTCCCACTCCCCCCTTTGCGACAATCGACCCTCCCACCTACACACCCCCTCCGCTCCATCTCCCATTGGCTCAAGGCGTCTTAGCTCCGCCCCTCCGCCCCCACCCCAAGCGACTAGTGTGGATGGTGTACTAGAATTGTTGATGCTGTGAAGCCATACTTGCGACCATGTCCCCACCCTCCCTCCCTCCCACACCTACGCGGTAATCGACGCGCGCACACCGACGCAGTGACTGCATAACGACACACCAACGTCGTCAACATGTTACCCACAATGCAATGCGCGCACAGGACTAAACACAACCGAGACAGAGAGGCAGCAGCACACGCATACAACATGAAACGGCAAACGTGGTGACCCACACACACACTATGGGTTTAACGGTACACAAAAGTCAGGGTTCGGTATGTACCTCTGTTTTGAGGTCACGGTACGGTACAGGATGGTACAGTTTATAGTTAAAGGGGATAATTAAAAAAAAACTGCTTGTTTGTCAACAACGGAGAATGGCAGTAAATCAGCAGCAATGAATACACCAATAAACTTGGTTATGGCATTTGCATTTCTGAATTCCCAGACAGGGGTTGTTGAGATAGTGGCAACAACCCTTTCTGCTCATAGCTGAGCAGACTAGAATACCTACCGTGACAATTTGTATATAAGGTCCGTCCTATTTACTGGAGGAGTGAACAAAGTATCCGTTGCATAAGAACCTTACGGGAGGGTAATGGTTGTTCCAGGTATTAGTCAAACCCTCAGGTGTTACTAGTGAAACAAAGTTATGGCTTGTGAAAAACGTTATATTTGGATTGTAAAACGCATGAAAATATAAATGAATGGTCTTAATTTATTTTCTTTGGCAAGTGACCGTGGTATAAGCGGGATAAGGCCCTTGGAGGTGTCCAACATTGGTTCCGTCCGTTAATTCTTGTTTATTTGAATGGAAAAAAAACATAACGGCCCATTGTTAAAAATCGGCTTTGACCATCAGGAACGAATAATCTAATATTCGGACCCATCCCGAACACACACACACACACTCAGACACACACTATTGTGGACCTCAGCAGAGCACAGACCGTGCCAAAGTCAGGCAAGGGGACGCTGTCGAAAGGAGGGAAGAATCTACCACCCTTCCCCTCGTTCGACCAATCGGTAAGAGTGCCGTGTGAGGCTAGGACTAAATGGCCGCCCGATGTGACCTACGTCACTCTACATCGTACGCACGCAGTGACGCCTCTGACCTGGGGAGAACACCCACAAGGTTTATGTTATCTGATCTGTCCGGATCATATTGCCAGTATGAATGAACGATAGAAAGAGAGTCAAATATGGGGGGACCTAGCTAGGTATTGATGGACTGCATGGTTGCATTTATAAAGCGCTTTTCTAACCAGTGGCCACTGAAAGAGCTGTACAATATTGCCGAACATTCACGCACACTTTGACACGACGGCGGAGTCAGCCATGCAGGGCGATAGCCAGCTCGTCAGTGAGCAGTTAGGGATAGAACTAGCAACCTCCCGGATACTTGTCAACCCGATCTACCTCCTGAGCCACATACCGCATGTGATAATTTATAATCCTAGTAGTACAGACTCTGTACTACATTGAACCATCATTTATTAAACACTATATTATTATAGAATTGATAAACAAGCAGATTCTCAAAATAACACCTGGAACCAGAGTGGTGAATTAATTTGTGCAATTCTAACCGTAACAAAAAAGTAATCAAGTGCTAAACAAAATTATCAAGGGAAACAAGAACATCGAAAAAGTGTGTGCAATTTAATCTTTTAAAATATTCTGAACTAAAGATCTTTTTTGTTATTATTTTTGCACACGCTAGGTAAGACGTTCCATCTCAAGGTTTTCCAGGTTTGAGACCTTGAATACTTATTTAATAATTTTTTCCTAATTTTCTGCACGACCAATGACAATGTGACATCAAGACGGTACATCATAGATGGTGCTCAATACTAGTAGTAGTAAGTGACATTCATTGTAGATCAGCTTCTGATTCCAGCTTCCTTAAGCTGCCCCGTTTGTGTGAGTGAGTGTGCACGAGTGAGTGTGCGCGTGTGTAAGTGTGTGCAGGCATGTGTGTGAATCCAATGGAGGGGGTGACCCAGATATTATCTAACCCGTTCATTCGAACACGTATGAATGCTCTGAGCGATGGTTGGATAACCGCCAAGCACATAGCAGCACACGACGCTACGCCCATACAGACTGCATCCAGCGATGACCACGGACAGGACGAGCCAATCAACAGCCTCATCCAAATCAACCATAGTAACTAATAATAACAATAATAAAAGCTTTTCTAGGACTCAGTAGCTTTTCACTGAGGGGTATGGTAATCGTTGAACCCGTAAACAAATCAATCAAAATCATTACTTAACAAGACACAAAACTCATAAACGTATTATGTGTACATTTGTAAAGATTTAGGTTATTCTTGAGGACCCTCGCAAGAGGAAGCAGAACTAAAGTTTTACTGTAACTTCGGTTGAACAATCCTAATATATCAAATCAACATTTTCAGATGAATTACAATATTTCATTGCATTGCTATTTTTTATTCGTTTCATTATATGCATTTTTTTTATTTTGCCTTTGTTTTCTTTTACTATATTATTATTTTATTTAACAAAGCATTTTGAGTCTGCTGATGTTTGAAAAGTGCAACATAAATAAAGTTGCCGTGCCTACAATATCTAGGGTTCGATCTATCGAGCAAAAAATTACGTATGACTTGGGTTACCATGGGGCCAAGTTTTGAAGCAGGACGCCAGATTCCTGTAGCTAGTTCTGTACGCCAGATTCCTGTATGGCTACTCGGCAATTCCGGATGTTTGTAAACAATAGGCGTCAAGATACCTCCGGGTGGCAGAACGCGAGCGGCTTCCACTGACTTGAAGCCTTCTGGCCGGCTACTGTTAACATAGATACATAGTTAAAAACATTGTTGTTGATCTGAAGTTGAAACGATGACAAAAAAGATACATATATTATATATATATATATTAATGAGACGACCCGTAGCAGCCCGCAAGAACAAATCATTAATTTACTCTATTTTCTCGATCTCTCTGCCCTGGTCAAATGACATGGAAGAGTTTGTTTACTAGTGGTTGGAGAACACTTCGGCTTTTGCCACCCGGAAGAACGTATAGTGACGTCATGGTGAATTGTCGTATTGGCTTTGCTTCCTTCTGAATCGGCTGCATGCCAATAGTGGTGTGAGCGGTTGTCTCTTTCCGCTCAAAACCAGAGAGAGGCACTAACCCTTAAAACACGAATTAATCCGTGTTTTCAATATTCAATATTCAACAACACATTTACTAATGAAATTGTTGGCAATTAGCTAATTTCCCACCCACATTCAATCCATAAATGCTTGAGGAAAGTGAAAACCGAAAGAAAATCAATCTTTTAATATCCCTTACAAGATGCCTTTTGAAAGCGCAGAGGCTTTTACCCAAAGCGACTTACAACGGTTCAATCACACACCGACGGCAAAGTCAACCATGCAGGGCAACAGCCAGCTCGCCAGGAGCAGTCGGGGTGAGGCGTCTCGCTCAGGGGCACCTCGACATTGGACTACGAGTAGCCGGGGATCGAACTAGCAACCCTCCGGTTACCAGCCAACCTGCTCTGCCTCCGTCCCGAGCTACTCGACAAATGCAAAGTGGCTCCTTGCATTTCCTGATTCGTAACAGCCAGACCTCATAGTAACAGCCGGGGAACACAGAGACACCCGAACAAAGGCTCAAACTGTTCATGTTTCGGAATAGGACATATTCTCTTTGCCAAACGCACGTTAATAAGACCACACAGGAGAAGACAGGCCGTGTGAATCTGTCGTCACCCCGAGACGCAAAGCCTTGTGTAATCAAATCAACGTTCGCCATCACATCACATCTTATTATTTTCACAGCACAACAGTCAAGTCTCTTGACTGACTACTGCATCTCCCTCTCCCCTCAGCATATCCCTCGCTCTCTACCCCTTTCCTCAGTACCTCTTTCTCTACTCAGTGTATCTCAATAGTAGAGTAGCAGTATAGTACAATAGTCTCTCCCCCTCTTTCCCCCCTATCTCACCCCCTCCTACAACCACACAGAGCAGACTGAGAACCAACATTAAATATGGAAAAAGTCCAAACACAACGACGCCCAATGTCAACATTTTGATAATATATAAAATAACCTCTCTCTCCCTCTCTCCCTCCCTCCACACATCACAACCTCAGCTGCTTCATCATCATCACAGGAGGGGCCGCAGCCTAACTAAATAAATCATTCTGGAAGCGGTGGGCGGAGATTGCAGAGATGCCGTGCTGACGTTTCTCATTCGGAGCAAACATCACAGATGAAGAGATTACCCCTCTGAACGGCCCCGTGTTCCTCCACAGAAACACAGGACTGAACATGAACATCCACATTTACATTGAGGTCGTTTCTAAGACGCTGTTATCCAAAGAGACTTAAATCGTAGCTTTGGTTCCACGTTTTTCGCAACGCAAGGGGATTTACTGACCCATACCGTCCTTGCGGGCCTGACGCGCGGCTCCCAAAAAGTGTCACCTTTCGTCGAGGCAACACAGCAGCAAGGGCTGTGATTGGTCCACTGGCGTTAACCCGATGCAGAATCAAAGCGTCTGCGTGGTCCCTGCGTTGCGTCGACGTGGAACCATCACTGAGCTTTTACGACGGTTCACGCAACGACGGTGCAGTCGACCACGCCAGCTCGTCAGGAGCAGTTCGGGCAAGGTGCCTTGCTCAGGGACACCTCGACACTCCGCTTAGGATGAGCCGCTGATCGAACTAGCAACCTTCCGTCTGGGAGCAGTTCGGGCGAGGTGTCTGGCTCAGGGCCAACTCGACACTCGGCTAGGAGGAGCCGGGGATCGAACTAGCAACCTTCCGTCTGGGAGCAGTCGGGGTGAGGTGCCCACACGGTACCCTCTGGGCCAGCGTCCTCTAGGAGTGAACCAAGGTGAATCTCATGGTACAAACCGAATGACGCAACCTCAGCATCCAACGATGCAACAGCCACACAACATGGCGGTGTTTAGGTCTTGGCTTTAGGCTCGCTAGGCGGTCTTGCAGTGTGTGTGTTTCTCATATGGCTCTGCTTTCAGAATAAACAAAGCCGACCCACGGTGATGAGGGAGGCTGTGGCTATGAGATCCCATGGAGTGAGTGAGTGAGTGAGTGAGTGAGTGAGTGAGTGAGTGAGTGAGTGAGTGAGTGAGTGAGTGAGTGAGTGAGTGAGTGAGTGAGTGAGTGAGTGAGTGAGTGAGTGAGAGAGAGAAAGCACGAGATGGAGAGATAGATAGTTGGACAGACATGAGCAAGAAAGTGAGACAGAGAGAGGGAGAGGGAGATGAGGCCCCCTGTTTTTGTTTATCCACGCTCTGTAACAGTAGTAGAGAACGGGGGACCTCCTTGGGTCGTCCTGTGTTGTTCTTCACAGGAAGGCCTCACGCTCTACTGAGAATCAGGCACAGAGCTGTTCTCATGACCAAAGGAGAACGCACTCATTTCCCACAGAATGACAGTAGGCATTTGCATGGTCCTACAGTGACATCTAGTGGCGGAACGGGGGACACTGCAACAACAAGGCACTGGAATTGAGGTCTCTAGCTTGAAAGCTCATATCACATATAGCTATTTGACGATAAACATCCATGGACACAGGCCTACAGCACGTTAATTAAATGTTAATCATAGGTACAGTTTCAAAGGGCTTTATATGCTAAAGATGTATGACATTAATTATATTCAATTCGATCGCATAGCACTCAGGCCCCGTTCACACGATGCCGAAACGGCTTCCTTATTTTTAAAAGCAAAGCACCATTTTTTTCATTGAGATAACATTACATTTATTAGAACAGTCTAGACATTGTTAATGTGGTAAATTACTATTCTAGCTGGATACGGCAGATTTTTAATGGAATATCTACATAGGTGTACAGAGGCCAATTTCAAGCAACCATCACCCCTGTGTTGTAAAGGTACATTGTTTGATCATGTTAAAAGGCTAATTGATGATTAGAAAACCCTTGTGCAATTATGTTAGCATAGCTGAAAACTTGAATAAAAGTGGGAGTTTTCGTGGAGAAATACCACGGCGGTAAAAGAAGATATCGCCAAAGCCTTTTCAAATTAGTAATTTTTCGAACGCCAATATCCAACTCAAGTAGCATGATCCAACATCACTACCTCTCTGCTCGGTCTGATACACCCCCCTGAAGTCAATAATCATACTGTTTAACGTGCCAGAAGGATTCTTAACCCATGCTTTAGTAGTAGAATCTTGTGAGGTCAATGCTGTGTCAAGGCTTCAACAGGACAAGCCTTCTCACTCTAGAGGTTATCCATACCCTGCATTTGTTATCCTCTTCGCCATAACAGCAAGGGTTCTGCTTTGACAACAAAGGCAATGCCATCGGATCCCCGTCTAAATAACATGAGGGCATGTGCTCGTTGCCAGCACACCACGATGAGTGCGTAACTCTAGGGGTCGATTTACCCTAAGGAGGAAGAGCGGGTGGATTTGTAACCGGAGAGGTTGCTAGTTCGATGCCCGGCTCCTCCTAGCTGAGTGTCGAGGTGTCCCTGAGCATGACGTCTCCCCCTGACTACTCCTGACTACTCCTGACCAGCTGGCTGTCGCCCTGCGTGGTCGACACCGCCGTCAGTGTGTGAACTGTTGCAAGTCACTTTGGATAAAAGCATCACCAAAATGCCTCAATGTAAATGTAATACTCTGATACTATGCACAGGAACTGTCAGTGTGTTGAAGTCTCGTCCCCTGATTACAAATCAGCGTGGAATAGAGCGAGTTGTTCCCAGAGGCTTCCACCTTTCACACCAAACCCACCACCGATTTGTCTTTACTCTTTACCCACATTTAGGGCATTCAAATAAGGGCTGAACGATTAAACGACATTGCAATGTGATAGAACGTGATTTTCAAATCGCGAGGGCTGCGAAAAAAAAGTAACTTGTGGAACTCTTAGTGACTGGAGATCTGTCAGATTCTTCTTACAGTTAGTTAAATAAAGATGTTATAATATTAATTCATGCATCAATTGATCTCAACACATAGGCCGGGCCTAAAGGAAAGAGCAGTTTATATGTTGACTGCTTCCAATGTCGTGTTGGTCATACTATAGAATGACTTATTGCTTGTTTAGTGAATTATTATAACACAAGGAACTTCAAAAAATAATAAAAACGCATACTAAATCGGTCGAAATAATCGCAATTCGACTATTTCCCCAAATCTTTCAGCCCGAATTAATGAGGAAACAGGTCTGCCAAAAATGCACCGTGGCCCGCTGCGTTCTCTGACTTGCCCGGTTCATAAGAAAAATATTAACATGTGGATGAATCTAGTACTTTGTGCAGTCTACCTTGTAGTCAAAATAACCCAATTACTGTAATGTGTGGTTTGTTCGTCAGCTTTGAAAGAGAATCAAGGGCACAGCGCAGAGAACCCTCGTATGTTGAGTTTGCATTTACAAGAACGGCCCATACAGTGTTCTACATAACAGCTGCATCGGGACCTCACTGTTTTTATGAATAGCTGAAACCCGGAGAGTGAAACTAATGATCCTAATCAGCTTGGACACACACACACCTGTTAGATAATGACCTGACTGCCTTTTTTTTTTTTTAATTGGTGGAAGTGATCTAATCAGCTATGACACACACGCACGCACGCTTGCCGCACCCCTGCAGCAAATCACATGGAGGGTGAAACCCGTTTTTCATGACCCCTGGCTCTCCGCAGACGAGATCACAGCTGACTGGTGGGGGTGGTTAGCCGCCACGCCAGATTAGCATTAAACCGGCGCATAGCTGTGTCCCACTGTGTCAGCGACACCATGACTACGCTACTAGTCTGTCTCATGACGAACAGAACAGAGTACGACGATGCTTTAAAAGACCACAGCTGAAAGGGCACCGGGTTCAATGACATCCCCCGTCGCCTGTAGTCAAGGCGACAAGCCTCCATGCTCCGTAGAAACTTCACCAAGGGTCACTTTGGCTGTTTGTTATGAAGCCATGGAGCCCAGGCTTTTATCGAGACGCCTCCCTGATGCCAGCCACCTGATTGGCCGGGCGTGGTCACATGGTGTCCGTCCTAAGCGACAGCAGAGAGTGCGTAAGCGCCCGTGTGTTGACGAGCAACACCGCAGCAGCTGGCAAGGGGAGGGGGGGGTCATAGTGTTTGGAGGTTATGTATCCCAAACAAAACGCAGACGCATGCCAGTCGTCACCGGCCCGCATCGCACGAGTATCTTTCGTTGAATCCAACGTCACGACTTTACACAGCCTTCGTCACTGTAGGGCTGAACGATTAATTTAATTAAAATTGAAATGGGGATGTAATAGAACGCAATATGCAAATCGCAAAGGCTTTGATTAAAATATTAAAAAAACTTTTTAACAGTTAAATAAAGATGTTATATGAATTAATCTCAACACATCGGCCTGGCCTACAGGAAAGAACAGTTTCCAATGTTGTGTTGTTCATACTCAAGAATGATTTATTGCTTGCTTAGAGAATAATGAATAAGATAAGGAACTTAATAGATTAAAAAAAAATCACTTATTAAATTGCAATGTTGGTCAAAGTAATCGCAGTTCGATTTTTAGCCCAAATCGTTCAGCCCTACTATGTGGCGCTGGGGATCGAACCGGCAACCTTCCGGTTACAAGTCAACCACGCTCTACCGCCCGAACTGAGGCGACCACCAATGTGAAGAAACCTCTCCAACAGCGAAGGAAGACCTTCTCTGCCAAGAGATAACATTGCCATTTCAAGGGATGTCATTGATTTTGCGCCAGACATATTCACGATCAGCCCTGGTTGGAGAATTCTCAGCTGATGTGAAGACGGAGATGCTGTTGGGTGAAGTGGCGAATCAAAGTGAACAAGTTGACATCATTCATTTTAACTTACTTTCTGCCCAGGGGAAAAACACTGATCGTGCTTAATTTTTTGGAGCGCTATAATGAACAATGTCCTATAGGAAGGAAGTGCGCCACACACCTTGACGCTATGCTACATCCACCGCTAGCTGGATGGAGCTCCACCACTCACACACAACAATTTGTACTGTACTGCAAATCTACGGGTGGGCTTGTACGTCACATCCGGTGTCAAAGGTCAAATCGTTTCTAAGAGAGAGAGACAGAGATAGTGATAAAGAGAGACAGCAGGAGAGACGGCGGGAGGGAGGGAGAGTGAGAGTGACAGGCATAGAGAGACAGACAGGCAGAGAGAGCGAGGGGGAGAGACAGTGCCAGGCATAGAGAGAGAGACAGAGGGAGGGATAGAGAGACAGAGAGAGAAGGAAGCAGCAAAGACCACAGACGAGAGAACCACACAAACCTCCAGGCAAGCTTGGAGCTTCGCAGCGGGAGTGAGGTGGGGGGGGGGGAAAGAGAGAGAGCGAGAGCGAGAGAGAGAGAGAGAGAGAGAGAGCGGTTTGCACCACAAAACGGCGACCTACGACGACAGCCGCTCATAAGTCAGCATTACTGGAGCAGTACCCTTCAGTGACTCTGCACTTTCGCACGCCCACACAACAAAACGTCACGCAACCGAACACACACGACACACTGCTAAGGATTTGCTTGTGGGCTGCCTGCTGAGTCACATGATGTGGTCTTGGGGAAGAGGGGTTGGGGGGTTAGCTAGTTTGCTTGCTGACCTTGGGCCTCTGCAAGCGAGCTCAGAGTCCTGTGAACTGTGTGTGAACCTCCTGATTCGATCCGCATGGCTATCGACCTACGTTTGGGTTTTCCTGGCGTCAGACGCTCCGTGCCTTCCCCGTACACACACACGCATGTTTATTATTCCCTTTATTGGAAAAAAACGACACAAACAAACTACCGGACAAAACAGACAAGGCAGAGTGGAAAAGACTTGCTTGTTTACCATTCAGCAACATAGTGAATCCTGATAAGGCTTACAACAGCCTTTGCGCTACAGTATGCTAACAGGTAGCGGTGGTGTGTATTCGGGAATCGAATGCAAGACCTCTGGCTCATTAGTAGGGATCGACCGATATGGACTTTTTTATGGCAGATACAGATCTTTTTTCATCAGCCTTAGCCGATGACCAATACGGGCTGCCGATTTTCTTCAGCCGATATTTGGAGCCGATTCCTCAATTTACTTGATAAAAATGACAATGGTGATAACAAATGCTACCAGTCTCAATTTAAAAATGAAACATTTAGTGAACCGTCTGTCTGTAAATCATGCCTGGCAAGAAAAAAAAGTATTCAAATCGGCCGAAACAGCTTATATATATATATATATACGGCTTATATATTGTTTTTTCAATATTACAGTATCCTAACAGGTAGGGATTGTGTGTATTCGGGAATCGAACGTTGTTAGGGGGGATGGAACCCGAAACCAGCACATTGAACCCCCCCACTGCACTGATACGAGCAAGGTTCCGTTACACATCTGATTATTCACCGGTTCACTTATTCAACAGACTAATTGTCAGTCTTTTAGGCAGTGTGTTGGGCAAAGTGTTTGGCAATGTGTTACACACTGAGAGTTTGTAACAGACAGGCAGTGTTAACACACTGCCTAACCCTCAGCAGCCAATCACAGAAGACTACGGGTGCACTCACACTAGGCCATCTGGCCGTGGCCGTTTTCACACCTAACCGTGCTCAAATCTGCCAGTGTGAGTGTGGCCAGTCTGGCCAGGCCAGGCCAATTTGGCCACTTGGGAGAGGTGTGCTGCTACGGTCCAGGCCGCTACGGTACAGATGCTAATGAGCCGACATTCGCACACGCACGGCTACGCAACCTGAGCTGGATGACGTATAGTCCATGCGACGACAATGGACATAATAAAGGCGACGAGCCTTCTTTCCCATTAAACGGTAAACATGGCGTCAAGCGGTTCAACTGTTGGTGTGTTCTCTGTGTTGTTGTCCATTGTTGTTAAAACTCTGACTGGCGGCAGACTTTATTATGGTCCATGCAGCGGACGCTTGGTGATGACGTGTTACGACGTATGTAGAGCCTACCGTGGCCAGGCCACAGTTGCGACAGCCAACGGCCACCGCCAGGTGGCCTAGAGTGAGTGCAGGTCAGAGAACAATGGGGCCAGTTGAGCACGGTTAGGTGTGAAAACGGCCAACGGCCACGGCCAGATGGCCTAGTGTGAGTGCACCCTAACCCTCACCGGCCAATCATAGAAGACTAACCCTCAGACCCCTATCACATCACAGAATAACCCTAACCCTCACCGATCAATCACAGTAGACTAACCCTCTGCGGCCAATCACAGAAGACAAACCCTCACCGGCCAATCACAGACATAGAAGACTAACCCTCAACAGCCAATCACAGCAGAGTTTACTAACCCTCAACGGCCAATTTAATTGAAAATATTTGTATTTAACAAAAAATACGCATTAAAATAAAATGATGTAACAAATTTATAGTTACAATTGAGAAATATTTACAACAATGAAAACCACAAATGAAAATAAACTGTAAAATCTGCTTTACCCTTTCGAAAAGGGGTGAGAAGAAGAAACGTGAATCACAGAAGACTAACCCTCACCGGCCAATCACAGACAGAGACACAAACGAGCGCGGGGGACACCAACGAGAGGAGGGGGAGGGGGGGGGGGGGACTCACCTGTCGTCGTCGCCGTCCGCCGGCTGGCCTCGTAGCCCCACCGCCGCCGCCACCATCAGGGCGCTGGCCTCCACTGCCATGCCCATGCCCATGTGGGCCAGGGTCCCGGCCGCCTGCTGCTCCAGGCGGTGCTGGAACAGCAGCCTCTGTGCGTCCTCCAGGTGGCTGGTCCGGCCCCCCACCGAGCCGTGGGCCAGGAGGGGCTGCAGGTCGGCCTGCAGCGCCGTCAGGGGCACGTAGGGGGCCCCGTGCGCGGCAGGGTAAGGCCTGTGCTGCGGCTGGGCGGGGAGCCGCTGGGGCTGGCCTTGGGTGAAGGCCGGCCCTTGGCCTTGGGGGGGCGGCAGCTGCGGCTGGACCCCGCCCCCGTGCCCCATCGCCATGGCGACGCCGGGGGGCGGTACCTGCGTCTGGAACGGCGCCGTGGGCTGGATGAAGTCCGGCTGTCGCCCGGGGACCCCGGCGGTGGAGTAGCCAATCTGGGATGGCGCCTGGTGGGGTATCCCATGGCTTGGGCCCCCCGCCTGCGGCCCCTGGCCCGCCATCAGGTGCCCCCCGCTACCGAGGTCCTGCAAGGGCATCTGGGCGTGGAGCGCAGTGAGGCCCAGCAGCTGGGGGGGGCTCTGCATGGCGCCGGGGCTGGAGAAGTCCTGGCCCCCCTGGGGATGCGGCTGTAGGGTCTGCGGGGGCTGGGGCCCCACGGGGCCCTGACCCGCCCCCGCGACACCCTGGTTTCCTGCCTCCGTATCGGCCACCGGAGGCACCTCGCTCGGCTTCGGCGCCTCGGCGACGGGGGCCGCGTGGGGGACCTCTTTCTCGTAGTACTCTGTACACGTCCACCTCCCCTTGCGGAAGGGCTCCGAGTTCGTGTCCAGCTTGACCACCCTGAAGCGCGAGCCGGTGGGGGCCTGGGTCTGCTGGGTGGGCACGGGGGCAGGCGGGGCCTGAATCTGGCCGTTGGGGGCAGCAGCCTGGGCCGCGGGGGTGGTCCCTCCCACCAAGGAGGCCCCGTCGTACCCTGTGGGGCCCGTAGCGCTCACTCCCACGGTACCAAACAGGGGGCCCGGGTTCACCATCTGAGTCTGTGTTCGGTTCTCAGCACCGGCGGCGGGGGGGAGAGCAGTTGTCCCGGCAACGGTATTCAACACAGATATCCTACTGGGTTTCCCAGGTCCAGATCCCGGTCCGGAATTAGGAATCATAGCCGGGCTGGGGTGGGCTAACGCGGCGCTAGAGGGGGTCCCGCCTTCTGAAAGGTCCGATTGGTGACCATGGTGATGGGGGAAGTGGGTGGGCGGCTGGTGCTGGTGCATGGTCCCGTTCACCATGGAGGCCTGCGCGCCTTGGGGCTGCAGCGGCTCGTTGGGCGACGCCAGCCCCGGCGTGTCCACGCCGTGGAGGCTGTTCAGCGTCTCCTCCGAGGAGCTCCGCTCAGGCACGCCCGTGTCCGTGGCCCGGGACACGGACACGTCCAGCATCTCCGAGGAGGAGAGGTCCTCCGTGTGCGATTCGTCCATGTCGTCGTAGCTCTCCGTGTCGTCCGCCAGGCTGTTGTTGGCGCTGACGTTGACCTGCGCGGAGGTGACACTGGTGATCTGGAAGCCGCTCTTTTTCTTCATCTGGGCCCCCGCGGCTTGTGACTGGAGCTGGTGGTGGTGGAGCCCCGGGGAGGACGACCCCCCGGCCTGGGGCCCGCCGCCGCTGCCCTCATCCCCGGCGATCGCGTTGCCGCCGCCTCCCGCTGCCGCGGAAGAAGGCGCAGACGCACCTCCGCTACCGCTGCTGCTTCCCCTCCGATGGTGGAACCCGGACGGGTGCGACATCTTCCGGCCACCGGTCCCGGTGGATTCCCCCGCGAAGTCCTGGTGGTGCATTCCTAGAGAACGAGGCTACCGGCGTGAAGAACTAGCTACAAACGTGAGCTAGCCGGGGCGATGCTAACAACCCATAAGGGGAATGGTCCATTAAAACAAGAGGGACAGTCAGATAATGGTTCAGACCGACGTGTGCGCCTTGGCCCTTTGAACAAGTGCTGCTGCTTCGAGTTTTTGCACAAAAATAAACAAAGAATTAAAAGTGTACCTTGACGTGGAGTGGACGTTACCTAGCTTAGCGTTAGCCTAGCGTAGGGTCGCCCGCAAGCGCTTTAAAACGATCGCTGATCGGGTCACGCGACCCAAAAATTGCGATTTTCCAAAGAAGTTAAAATCCGAATTCGGGCTTATTTCCGTCAATGAGACCTTAAAACACGCAAAAAAAACGTTCGTACGTTCGTTCGTGCGTACGCCGAAGCCATCCGGCGTCAGCCGAGCCGGTGTGCGTCGCTGAACGAAATCATCACATCAGCCCGAATTCGGATGGCTACTTTGACGGGTTTTGAAAGGTAACGAATAATCGCGGACGGCCGTGGTGTCGCCGTGCCGCTAGCAATCCATCCGCGGTACTGAGAGGTCCGCTAGATACGTGACGGTGTCCCCCTTTCGGTCCAACGTTTGCCGTATCATTGCCGGTGAAACGCGAGAAGCGGCTAGCCAGTAGCATCTAGCTACGCGCGTGCGCAGTCGTCGTGTTTGCATTCCCTCCCTCCCTCGGCTAGCCAGGAGCAGCAAGTTATGCGCATGCGCACTCGTAGTGTTTGCATTCCCTCCCCTCCATCGGCGAGCCAGTAGCAGCAAGCTACGCGCATGCGCACTTGTAGTGTTTTCGTTACCCCCGCACTCCCTCCCGGGATTTTATAGTGACAATTCAATCAGGTCAGGTGTGGTCTGCATAGGAGGAATTGGCTCTGGCGGTGTGTTAAATAAGGTAAAATGACATTTGAAAAATGCTTCTTCATGACATATTATGCAAAACATACACATCTTGTCATCTGAGCGGATTCCTCCTGTTAGGTCCTGTTAGGCAACTAGAACATCGAAGTCTTGTCCACATGTCGGAATGCCTCCGAGCCTGTCCTTCAAAGACATTGGCACATGATAACGTGTGGTTTCCTCCCACACTTCGGGCAAAAGCTCTAGTGCAGCTGGCCAGGTGCCAGGAAGGGAGGCGAGGTATCTGTCACGAAAAGGGTCCATAATGTCGGGTGAATTATGGATAAACTCCAAAACAGACCTGTCTGTCAGCACTAAAAACGTTTCATGCACACACACAAGCACACTTGTACATGCGTGCACACAAACACGCGCGCATGCACGCCGCACATGCACACACAGACAAGACAGACACACTCCTGCACATACATACATGCACACACACACACACACACACGGACGCACATGCACACACACACACAAATACAAACATTCACATACGTATACGCATGCACACATACACGCACGGACGCCGGAAAAGCATCTTAAAAAACACAGAAAAACGATTCAGATATGCAAAGCCGGGAAGCCCCCAGCAAAGTTCTGGAAGCTTAAATAAATTAACAGATTTAATTTGTGTATAATTCTTAACAGACAGGCTAAGACTGGTACGTTTTTAGTCCAACAACAATATCACAGGTCAGACTTAATTTTGTACATGTGTTAAACATTGGCAAAGACTTCTACTATTACTATTAGGCTACTATTTATTTGCATTATTTTTTTTATAATTTTATCAATGCCGCCGCATGCCATGATGGCAGAAATGTTTTCCGTGCATTCCGTGTAATGTAACCGTATATAGGCCTATATATTTTATATCCACTGCTGCTGTTAGTTGATGACATAACCACGTTATAGCAGGCAGACGGAAGGTAGTTGTTGCCCCCCTGGTGGGCAACTGTTGAGGGGTTACAGTGAGGAGGCATTTGTATGAAATACAATATGTTGAACAGAGACACCTTGTGGCCAACCATATATTACCCACGCGTTAGAAGGCCAAACTTACTCGAAGTCATTGTTTACAACTGAACCATTTAAATGACCTAGAGATGATCAGAGTCAGAATGTGTGAGGTTTACATTGCCTCCTAATGCCTTGTGAATATTTTAATTGGGTAACCAGTACTTCACACAAGTGATTACAGCACAACAGGATTTATAACCAGTGGAATGTTTAATTTATTTGGGGGGCTACACATACAGAAAAACCAGATGAAAAATTAAATTAAATTTCTCCTGTATATCAGAATCAAATCACACCCTCAATGTCTTAAAAGCATACTTTCAAATCAACAAATATGAACTTGTCTGTTCGGTTTAAATACACCTCTATAAATCACTGTGATTCTGATTTATTTGTCACCTATTTTGAAAACGATTTCCCGCAAAATCCCATTTGATTGGTTGAAGTCCTGTGTGTACTCAGGTAATACACTACATGTACATAACGATGATTGAGGTAGACCATTATGGCATTTCACATATTGATGGGTTCAGAGTGGATTTTACAATGTGATTCTGGATGTACATGCATTAAAATGCATTTTAAATGCCTGTAACTTGTTTAGGAGTCCGGTACGTTAACTTTGGTCATCCTTAGAGGAACAAACATTTAGAAATTCCAAAATATAATTTATGTTTGCATCCATGTTTCTTTCGTGCCAGACATTGGACTTCAAATATGGTGGCTGTCCTGTACTCTACTGCTCGATAGAGAAACCATGGTTGCAGTTTAAATCCACCAGTCAACTGAAGCTTCGATTCAGGAAATTCTTCATTAATGAATCCTTTTTAAATTAAAATGAAAAAGTTCAAAGCCCATAATATATCTAAAAAGTGAGGCGGGCACCTTGTTTGATAGCGCTACAGCTGACACACGCACACGCACACACACACACACACACACACACACACACCTTCTAGATTGTAGTTGTTTCAAGCTTTTAAAAAATATATTTTACTGTCACACACACAAACACGCACAATGTGCAAGCAAGGTTTTACAAGCTTGTCTTTTCTGGTGTATTTAAGATTATTATACGGTAAATCCCAGTTGGCTCATTGGGAGTAAGGCCTCTCTCAAAAACGACAGATTTAGATATGGTAGGTTGGCTGCCTCTATATGCATGATTGCAAACCATTATTGGTTTATTAATTGGTTAGTAATGGTTAATTAATTATTATCCAATGCATTTATCTGGTCAACGTTTTACATTATAACAAAGTAGAGGTATATTCTTTTCTATCCAATTTCACCACTCTGATCAAGGAGCAGAGAAGAGTCCAGTACACTCCACGGTTGATCCCCCCCACACACACACACATTACATGTTTACGTACACAGACACACACACACACACACACACACACACACATTACATACTGTACATACATAAGTACACACACACACACACACACACACACACACACACACACACACACACACACACACACACACACACACACAGAAGGAGCAGAGAGGAGTCCATGTTTGAATCCCTTCGACCTGGACCATATGGCTGAACAATTTGGGGTGATAATCTAATTGGGATTATTCCGACCAATATTGCGATTTAGCAAACGATTTTTCTTTTTAAAGTTCCTTTATATTCTGTAATACTCAGTAAACAATCAATAAATCATTCTACAGTATGACCAACATAACATTGGAAGCCGTCAACATATAAACTGCTCTTTCCCTTAGTGTTGAGATGAATTGATATAACTATATTATAACTATTGAAAAAAGTAAAATTGTAAAAGAAAAAGTAAAACATTCGTTTTTTTTAATCAAAGCCTTCCTGATTTGCAAATCGCGTTCCATTACATTGCGAATGCGGTATGAATTTGATTAATCAATCAGCACTAGTACATACTACACATCACAAAGTATATGAAGGTGTGTGCGTGGGGGGTGTGTGTGTGTGTGTGTGGGGGGGGGGGTTACAAAACAGGGGGGCATGCCTAATTTCATTGCCTTGACTCGCGGTCAACGTACACCAGCCCGTGTTCCCCGTGCGCGTCGTAGCTCTCGTGGGTGGGCAGCGCACGCCACTCTGGCTCGAACGTGGTCGTGCTGTACATGTGCGCCTCCACCGTGTCCCCCTCGGGCGGAATGTCCTCATTGGACGACTCCGGCCACGCCCCCTTCTCCCATCGCTCCACCTCCAGCCGGACCACCGTCCGCTGGTACATGGCGGGAACGCACTCGAAGGCGTCCAGGAAGCCGAGCATGCGCTCGTCCACGCGGTAGACCTCCCCCCACACCCGCACCCCCTCCCCGGGGAGGTTCATGAGGTAGGGGATGTGGTTGTCCCCGGCGATGACCAGCGGATAGCGGTCCAGGGTGCGGGCGGGGGCCAGGAAGTGGGCGTGGCCGTTGGCGGGGTCCAACATGCGGTGGTGGTTGGGCTGGCCCTGCTTCAGGGTGCCGTAGACGAAGACCCTCGCCATGAGGAGCAGGGGCCTGGCGGGGGGCCGCAGGGTGGGAGTTGATCTGTGAAGGGGGGGAGGGGTTAGGCTTCTGCTGGGGGGGGTGTGTGTGTGTGCGTATGCTTCTGCTGAGTGTGTGTGTTTGTGTATAGTTGATTAAATCCTTAGCATTTATTATATATTAGCTGTGTGTGTGTGTTTGTGTATGGGTGTGAGGTTACCGTTAAACCCTTAACATTTATTATAGATATTAACCGTAGATGTACAGTACTGTGTGTGTGTGTTTGTGCTGTGTGTGTGTGTGTGTGTGTGTGCGCGTGCATGCTTCTGCTGTGTGTGTGTGTGTGTGTGCGTATTTGTGTGTGGTTGATGTTAAACCGACAGCATTTTTATTATATTAGCTGTGTGTGTGTTTGACATTAAACCCTTTTCATATATATCAGCTGTGTGTGTGTGTGTGTGTGTGTGTGTGTGTGTGTGTGTGTGTGTGTGTGTGTGTGTGTGTGTGTGTGTGTGTGTGTGTGTGTGTGTGTGTGTGTGTGTGTGTGTGTGATATTATACCCTTAATATTTACAGCCCTAATGCAACATGCTGCCAGCCAGGATACAGAGATTATAAAAAAGTATGTGATTTGGAACGCAGCGATAATGCAACATGCTGTCAACCCATGGACCTATTAAAGAATATGTTATCAGCCATGGTGCAAAGGTAAAAGGTTTTTTACCTAGTATATATAGTGGAGATTCCGGGCTGCGTCTTCTTCCCTTTCTTCTTCTCCGTCCTCTTCTTCAGTCAGAGCGCCTAGGGACAGTGCATACTTCCGCTTAGCGGCCAAGTCTGGTATTGCATCCGTTTTAGCGGGCTGTGGAAGGGTCCAAAAATTCATGGAGCCCAAGTAGATATCGCCGTTCACTCCAATACAAGTGGGGAACAGGAATGTGTCCCCGCAAAAAAATTAGGGCTATCAATCAAAGGCTCATAATTATATCAAGCGTTTTATTAGCCGTTTTATGCATTTATTTTTTTGCTGTAGATGGAGGGGTGGGCAGCTGAAAGGAGTCGTAGAGAAACGGACCTATAAAAAAAGTGCACGGCTCCATTAACTTCTCGTGTTCGAGGTTTTTCCTTTTACTTAACATGAATGGCGTTGAACACGGGTATACAAAACACGAATATCTTTAAAATAGCTGGAACAGGCACGGACGTATTGATTACCTGAATGATTATGGGAGACCTACATAATTCTCATAATTTTGTTAATAGTCTGATATTATCATTTCAGTTGCGTTGGTATTTCATTTTCATTTGCTTGTTTAGCTATGCATGACAGTTAACAATGTCGGTGTGTTACAATTCATTATTACAATTCATTATTTAGGTAGGCTACTCCAACTTCGTTGCTGGTCGATATGTAACCATTTACTTTTATATAAATTATCGATTGCATTTTTCGTAAATAGTGAGTTGGAAGGAATCTGTTTCTTAAGCAATAACATTGAACTCTATTTTTCTAGGCCTACATATGTTTACTACGTTGTTGGTGTTATTAGGAGCAATCTTACATATTGTGGCGAATATCAAAAGCAGAGGCGTGCTATATTCTTTCAGTGACTTTATTGAAAATCCCAGTACACCGTTACCACAACAAAGCTCAACGAGCACCCCGTAACCACAACAAAGCTCAACCGTCTTTTTAACTCCTCCCCTAACTTCCGCACCGCAAAACATGATGGGAACACATCAACCAATAGCAGTCGTTTAACACAACAAACAAAACCCCGGCGCTACATTGCCGCCCACCAGAATGTCGCCTGTCCTCAGCCGACAACAAAGTCCTGATAGCGACGGGGAGGCCGCCGCCGCCTGTGAGGCCGTCGCATGCCCCAACCCCCCACTGTCTGTTCGAGTCGGAGGACTCGTCGGTGTGAGTGGAGCCATGCTGGGTGAGCTGGGTGTGTCGGGAAGTCCGGCCGCCAGGGGGCGGTAGGGTGCCAAGCGGTCTCTGTGTAGCACCACCACCCGCCCACGGGCACACATCTTCACCCAATACACAACATCAGAAAGTTGTTCCAGCACCTCACCGGGCCCCACCCACTGGCTGGTCAGTTTGGGGGAGACCCCCTTTTTCCGGGTTGGGTTGTAGACCCACACCCTCTCCCCAGGCATGAAGGAGCGGCCCTGGCAACGGAGGTCATACCCCCGCTTTTGTCGTGCCCCCGCCTGTTCCTGACGCTGCCTGGCAAACTTGTGAGCCTCTGAGCCCCCTAATTGTGGCTGGCGTGCACCCCGTGCTTTCTTGCACCATGCGTCTGCACAGCTCAGTAAAGACTTGAGCCTCAGTGTTCTGCTCCTGATCGCTGTGCAGTTCTTGAGGTGCCCCGAACCGACAGAACATCTCACACACCAGACGCTCGGCTGTGGTCATCGCACTCTGGTCGGGGACCGCATACGCCTCCGGCCACTTAGTGAAATAGTCCATGGCCACGAGGACGTAGCGGTTCCCATTGTCTGGGATGGGGAATGGGCCCAGGATGTCCACCCCTACACGCTCCATAGGGGCCCCCATCTGATATTGCTGCAAAGGGGCATGGGAACGTCCAGTCGGCCCCTTCTTAGCAGTGCAGGAGTCACAGCAGTGAATGAAAAGCTCTGTCTCCTTCCTGCAACCAGGCCAGTAAAAACGCTGGCGCAGAGTTGAGGGTCTTGGCCACCCCGTTGTGTCCTGCCCCCACCGTACCATGGACCGCATGTAGCACCCATTGGTGCCAGTCCTTGGGCTACAGTAACTGCCACACATCTCTCCCCCAACCTGGCGCACCCAGACCGTGTAAAGCAGTCCATCACACCGTGCCAGGGTGGCCCACTCTGAGTAGTAGGTCTTTGTTTCCACAGACAAGGCAGAGACAGCCTGCTACGGGGGGGGAATGCCTGGTTGTCAACCCACTGTCCCACCCTGGCCAGTGTGGGGTCACTGTCCTGTGCCGCCTGCCACTCCTGGTCTTCTATTGCAGTCAGCCAACCTTCACCTTGCCCGACCTGTCCCGTAGCAGCTACCTGGAGAGTAGCTCCATCTCGCTCCTCCTGGCGTTCACAGTGTCTGCTGTCCTCACAGGGGCGTCGAGACAGGGCATCTGCATCGCTGTGCAGACGCCCAGCTCAGTGTTGGACTTCAAAATTGGAGTCCTGTAGGGCCTCGATCCACCGGGCCACCTGACCCTCAGGCTCCTTGAAGCTGAGCAACCAGGTCAGGGACGCGTGGTCCGTCCGGAGAAGGAACCGCTGGCCGTAGAGGTAGGGGCTAAAGTGTTTGAACGCCTCAACCACCGCCAGGAGCTCACGTCGGGTGACGCAGTAGTTGTGCTCTGGGCGAGACAAGGAGCGACTGTAGTAAGCCACCACCCTCTCGCCCCCTGCTCCCTCCTGCCCCCAGTCCCACGTCACTAGCATCCGTGTCCATTATGAAGCTGCGGCCAGGGTCAGGAAGGGCCAGGATGGGTGCAGTTGTCAGAGCAGCATGGAGCTGGGCGAAGGCGGCTGCACAGTTTTCCTCCCAGCTGACCTCCCTCCCCTTGTCCGTGAGGCGGTGCAGGGGGGCGGCAATTGATGCAAATTCACGGACGAACTATCGACATTTCGGGGGATGGGCCAATTCCTCACCGCCTCCACCTTGGCAGGGTCCGTAGCCACGCCTTCTGACCCCACCACATGGCCCAGGAACCTGGTCTCGCGATGCAGTAGGTTGCACTTTTTGGGGTGTAGGCGCAGGCCTGCACCCCGAATGGCTTGGAAGACCTGGCGGAGGTTCTGCATGGCCAGCTCGAAGTCCCTGGCGTGGACCAGAAGGTCATCAAGGTAGACCACGCACTGTTTTCCATGGACGTGAGCCAGAACCCTCTCCATAAGTCTCTTGAACGTGGCGGGAGCATTGCAGAGACCAAAGGGCATCACCCTGAACTGCCAGATCCCTTGGCCGATGGTGAATGCCGTCTTGGGACTTGCATCTGGTGCCAGCTCCACCTGCCAGTAGCCGCTCTGCAGGTCTAGTGAGCTGAACCACTGAGACCCTGCGACTTTGTCCAAGGCGTCATCTATGCGGGGCAAGGGATAAGGCTATGGCGGTGGCTATGGAGGCGGCGATGGTGCGGCGCCTTGTGAACACAGCTGGGCTCGTGTACACCCTATCTTCCCCCCTTGAGGGCGCTGGAGGGTCAGCGTCTCCGTGCCAAGGTGAATGGTGTTCCTCGACACATCCACCCTAGCCCCCCAACGAGTCAGTAGATCCAGCCCGATGATGCAGGGGTGTAGAATTACGGCCACCCAAAACTTGTGGGTGGTTTCGGTGTTCCCCATCATAACTGGCAGCGGGATTTTCCCCAGCATCCCAGCTAGTTCTCCGGTCACTGTTCAGATTTTACAGTCGGTGGGCGTCCAACCTGTCTCTGGAAGCACCCCTGGGCGCACAATGGAGATGGTGGAGCCCGTGTCCAGGAGGGCCCAGCAGGGGTGTCCCTTGATGGAACAGAGGAGGTAAAGGCCTACCTCCTCGGTCGGTTGGACGGGTGGCAGTCTCCCCAGGGTGCCTACCCGCATTAGTTTCCCGACTGTGGGGCTCTATGGTGTTTTGGTGCAGGGGGCGAGGCAGTCCGGGGCCCAGGGCCCCACCTCTCCACAGCGCCAGCACAGGTCGTTGAAACGGCGTTCCCGGGACCCGTGGGTTGGTCGACGTCGGTCTGGTCGAGTTGGCGACGGATGAGCCTGGGAGACGACCCTTCCCTCGACGTTCCCTTCTTCATCGCTGACGTCGGCCCGGCACACCTGGGGACCTGGTCGTTTGCATGGGGTCATAACAGCCTCCACCCTCTCTGCTTCATCCAGCGCAGCGTTGAGGCTGGACGGTGCCATGATGCGAAGGTGTTCTTTCAGTCTCTCTGGTGTAAGGCCATGGATGAAGGCGCCCAGGGCTAGCTCCTCAAGGGCTGCTTCCTCAAACGTGGGGTAGCCCCGACATGCATAGAAGCGCACATCTGCGGCATAAGTACCCAGCATCTCACCCTCTTGGCGGCGCCGGCGGGTCAGCTGGTCCCGCATGATGTCCTTTGAAACCCGTTTGCCATAGCGTCAGTTCCAACGCAGCCGCCAGTATCGCGTAGTCTAGTCTCTCGATGGGCGTAAGGTTGAGCAAGATCTGCTGCGCCTTCCCCTCTAGTGCTAGAGCAACGTGGGCAGCAGTGGCTTGGTTGTTCCACTGGTTATTCGCTGCAGCCAGTCCAACTTGCGCTAGGTATGGCTCCAGGGCTGTAATGCCGGCGTATCGTGGGAGCTTGAAGGTATCCCGTGGTGCTGGGCTAGCGATGGGCATGCTGGCAGCAGCGGCCGGTAAGCGTCTCCGTGCCGAAGTGAATGGTGTTCCTCGACACATCCACCCTAGCCCCCCAACGAGTCAGTAGATCCAGCCCGATGATGCAGGGGTGTAGAATTACGGCCACCCAAAACTTGTGGGTGGTTTCGGTGTTCCCCATCATAACTGGCAGCGGGATTTTCCCCAGCATCCCAGCTAGTTCTCCGGTCACTGTTCAGATTTTACAGTCGGTGGGCGTCCAACCTGTCTCTGGAAGCACCCCTGGGCGCACAATGGAGATGGTGGAGCCCGTGTCCAGGAGGGCCCAGCAGGGGTGTCCCTTGATGGAACAGAGGAGGTAAAGGCCTACCTCCTCGGTCGGTTGGACGGGTGGCAGTCTCCCCAGGGTGCCTACCCGCATTAGTTTCCCGACTGTGGGGCTCTATGGTGTTTTGGTGCAGGGGCGAGGCAGTCCGGGGCCCAGGGCCCCACCTCTCCACAGCGCCAGCACAGGTCGTTGAAACGGCGTTCCCGGGACCCGTGGGTTGGTCGACGTCGGTCTGGTCGAGTTGGCGACGGATGAGCCTGGGAGACGACCCTTCCCTCGACGTTCCCTTCTTCATCGCTGACGTCGGCCCGGCACACCTGGGGACCTGGTCGTTTGCATGGGGTCATAACAGCCTCCACCCTCTCTGCTTCATCCAGCGCAGCGTTGAGGCTGGACGGTGCCATGATGCGAAGGTGTTCTTTCAGTCTCTCTGGTGTAAGGCCATGGATGAAGGCGCCCAGGGCTAGCTCCTCAAGGGCTGCTTCCTCAAACGTGGGGTAGCCCCGACATGCATAGAAGCGCACATCTGCGGCATAAGTACCCAGCATCTCACCCTCTTGGCGGCGCCGGCGGGTCAGCTGGTCCCGCATGATGTCCTTTGAAACCCGTTTGCCATAGCGTCAGTTCCAACGCAGCCGCCAGTATCGCGTAGTCTAGTCTCTCGATGGGCGTAAGGTTGAGCAAGATCTGCTGCGCCTTCCCCTCTAGTGCTAGAGCAACGTGGGCAGCAGTGGCTTGGTTGTTCCACTGGTTATTCGCTGCAGCCAGTCCAACTTGCGCTAGGTATGGCTCCAGGGCTGTAATGCCGGCGTATCGTGGGAGCTTGAAGGTGTCCCGTGGTGCTGGGCTAGCGATGGGCATGCTGGCAGCAGCGGCCGGTAAGCGAGGCAATCGGCGGCGTCCTCCCGGCGGCGAGCTCTCCGCATCGGTCCGCGATGTCCTCTCCACGGCGGCGGTGAGCAGCAGCGGTAAGCTCTCAGCTCCGGTCAGCGGCGTCCTCCTGACGGCGGTGGTCAGCGACGCCCTTTCCTCGGCGGTGTAGGTCAGTGGTGGCAGTCTCTCTGCGCTAGTCACTCGTCGGCGGTCAGCATGCTCAACTTCGGCTGACACCCGTCTTGCATGGCGGCGGGGAGCACTGGCACCGTCGGGTCGATCACCAATCTCCGCAGGAAGATCTTCGCCGAGACGCTGAAGAAGAACATCAATCTCGTGGATTTTCTTCGCTAAATAGCTTCTTGACATCGCCATCTTCGTAGGGGGTAGTCGTTTTATAGAATCCCACTGCTGACACCAATGTGGCGAATATCAAAAGCAGAGGCGTGCTATATTCTTTCATTGACTTTATTAAAAATACTGAGTACACCGTAACCACAACAAAGCTCAACGAGCACCCCGTAACCACAACAATGCTCAACCGTCTTTTTAACTCCTCCCCTAACTTCTGCACCGCAAAACATGATGGGAACACATCAACCAATAGCAGAAACCGAAACCATTTTTTTTTTGGAAGTCATGGCTACCAGAGAAGACGCTGGCGTTGTTTGTTCGCCGCTTCTCTGCCCACGATCTTTTTAAAATTTTGTGACTGTTAAAATAGTTTTTCCTGTGATTTTGCACTTTTAGTATTTACATTTTTTAACAAGCTATTGTTACGAGCCCTAACCATTTTAAGGGACATTGACCCTAAGACTCACCGGCGTTGTTAGCGGGGTAGCTAGGCACCTAGCTGCTTCCAGCTGGCAATCTTTGCCCCACCGGGAAAGAGCCCTCTGGTACCAAACATCTACTTCGCCTTGCCGGACAACTTTCCTCCCTTCCACCACCTTCCAGTACCTGGAGTTATCGCTTGTCTGGCCAGCAGCATCCCTCCTTGTGTCTGCACCAGGTTGTGACTTTACCAGACTGACACCGGCTGCCATTCTCCAGTGAATTCGCCGTAACCTGGTCGTAACCTGGTCGAAGACTCTGGGTAACTACTGTCTCATCAGAATACCAGATGAGATTCGGAAGAGAGGACGCTGGCGCGCTTGTCTGCCGCTTCTCGCTCTGAAAAACTTTGTTTACGTTCTTTATTTTCTCGGCTAATCTACCTGTCTACCTGGATCTTCCTCGAACTAACAACCACGGTGGTGCTAGGCTACTGCTCCAGAGCCCCTCTCAGTGTTCTGTGCAGTGCGTTAGCTTGGACACCTACCGGCCAGTGTCGAAGGACTCTGCGCGACAGGATCCAACGCCGTAACCTGGTCGAAGGTAAACCCGTAAGAATCTCCACCTGTACCGGTGGGGATGCTTCGGCCCTCTGCCCTGGCCAAGACCGCTGCCTTCACATCAAACAAATCCTGCTCCCATCCTGTGGACATCTTCCATCGCCGCTCAGCTGAGGGTAGAGATCCGGGGCAGGTGTCCACCTGTCCTCAGCCTCAGCCATGGCACTTCGCTACTCATCCTTGCAGCTCCGCCAGCTCATTCCCCAAATTCCTCCTTCCACCGAACTCATCACCACTCTAAAAAATTCTTGACTTCTCCTCCGTCCCCGTTACATTCATCAAGGGTCCCGCCGCAAGTTTATGTACAGTTCCACCGCTAAAAACTTCAACCCAGCGCTGTGGTCTGACAGCAGCTCACCCACCGGCTCCCGCGCTTCCTCTCCGCGTCATCACAGCAACACACGTCATCAGAACGCAACCAGAGTGAACACCTTCAACCTCCGTCCAATTCCTACTTCCGCCCCATCAATTTCAGAACAAAGCACCGAAAAATCGCCCTCTTCAACACAAGATCCCTCAACAATAAAAGTCTCATTCTCAATGAATTCATCATCGACCAACAACTTGACCTCCTGTGCCTTAATGAAACATGGCAAAAAACCCTGGATTATTTTTCACTAAACCAAACCACCTCTGCTGGATATTCCTAACTGGACAACCCACGCTCTGAGGGCAGAAGAGGGGGCATTGCTGTCATCTACCAACAAGACCTCCAACCTCGCCCTCTCACCATCCCTGCTGCTCCATCTTTTGAACACCTGGCTTTTAAATTACCCGGCCCAAAACCTCTCATCATTGCAATCATCTACCGCCCCCCCAAACCCAATCCATCATTTCTACCAGAACTCTCTGAATTCATCACCGCACTCTCCTCAATCTCACCATCTGTTTTACTTCTCGGTGATTTCAACCTACACATTGACTCCCCGGACTGTAAAAATGCCATGGACTTTCTGGACCTTATCAACTGCCTCGGCTTCACACAACACATCAACTTTCCCACCCACAACCGTGGACACATCTTAGACCTAGTTTGCTCCAATGGCCTCCACATCCACAATATTTCCAGCACTGACCTCTCCATATCTGACCACCTGGCCATCACACTTGTCGTTGACACTCCCGCCCCCCAACTCAAACAGGACCGCACAATAACTTTCCGCAACATTAAATCCATCTGCCCAGTCTCTCTCTCCACCTGCATTTCAAACACTCTTTCCAGCCTCACCTTTCCTGCAAATCCAACCCCCATGGACCTCGTCAACATCTACAACAGCACACTGTCTTCATCCCTCAACAAACTGGCCCCCCTGCAAACCAAAACTGTTACCTTTACTCACTCGGCTCCCTGGTTCACCCCGGAACTTCACAAATTAAAAAAACAACTGCGACAACTAGAACGACTCCACAAGAAAACCGGTCTCACAGTACACGCCCTGGCATACAAAGAGCACACAAACCTCTACAAATCAGCACTAAACAAAGCCCGTTCAGTATACTACTCTGGCATCATTCACCCTGGATCCTCCAACCCACCCACCCTGTTTTCCACCATAAATAAACTCCTCAAGCCCCCCGACAACATTTCATCCTCATTCACCCCGGAGAAATGCAACAACCTCATTTCATTTTTCAACTCCAAAATAGAAAACATCCACAACCAGCTTGCAACCTCCTCTGCCTCCACCCCAGTCCCCAAACCCACACCGCCTTCAACCTCAGACCACCGGCTCTCTATCTTCTCACCGATAACCACTGCAGACCTCTCCAAAATACTCTCCACCATGAAATCATCCACCTCCCCCCCGGACCCCATGCCCTCTGAACTCGTCAAAGCCTGTTTTACCTCTGTCGCCCCACTGATCACTGACACCATCAACTCCTCCCTTACCTCTGGCACTGTCCCCCCACTTCTTAAACTTGCTGCAATCACCCCTCTCCTTAAAAAACCTGGTCTTGACACTGACGACCCCAATAATTTCAGACCCATCTCCAACCTCACATTCATCTCAAAATGACTGGAAAGAGCCATCGCAACTCAACTCAAGACTAACCTCCTCTCCAATAACCTATATGAAACATTCCAATCCGGCTTTAGAACCCACCACAGCACTGAAACAGCACTAATCAAAGTCACAAACGATCTCCTACTCTTTGATTCCGGCTCCCTCACCATTCTTCTCCTCCTGGACCTCAGTGCTGCCTTCGACACCGTCAACCACTCCATTCTCCTCAGTCGCCTGAAATCCTTAGGCATCACCGACTCCGCCCTCTCCTGGTTCAACTCATACCTGTCAGAAAGATTTCACTATATCGCCATAAACAACCACAAATCCCACACCACCCCTGTCTCACACGGAGTCCCCGAAGGCTCAGTGCTTGGCCCCATCCTCTTCATCCTCTATATGCTCCCACTTGGCCACATCATCCGCCGCCATGGACTTCACTTTCACTGCTATGCGGACGACACTCAACTCTACATCACCACCAAAACCATCACTCCAGCTATTCTCTCCACCCTCACCAACTGCCTCACCGACATAAAAACCTGGTTGAACCACAACTTCCTCAAACTCAACAGCAATAAAACTGAAATTATAATCTTTGGCCCAAAATCCACACTCCCCACCTCCCAGAACTTCTCACTCTGCATTGATGGTCACTCTGTCACTCCCTCCGCCCTGGTCAGAAACCTTGGAATCTACATGGACCCTGCACTCTCCTTCAAGTCACACATAAACCACATCACCAAAATATCCTTCTTCCACCTCCGGAACATAGCACGCCTTCGACCCACTCTCTCCTTCTCAGCTGCTGAAACACTAATTCATGCCTCATCACCTCCAAACTCGACTACTGCAATAGCATCCTGTATGGTCTCACCTCCACTGTTCTTCAGAAACTGCAATATGTTCAAACTCCGCTGCTCGACTGCTCACCCACACCCCCTCCAGAGAACACATCACGCCCGTCCTCCGTCAACTTCACTGGCTTCCGGTAAAACAACGCATACATTTCAAGATCCTCCTCACCACCTATAAAGCCCTAAACAACCTTGCCCCCTCATACCTGACAGATCTCCTCCAACGCCCCATTGACCCACACCGAACACGCTCCACTGTTGCCAACACCCTCATCCCCATCACCAGGACCAAGTACCGCACCATAGGGGACAGATCCTTTGCCATTGCCGCCCCTACCCTCTGGAACTCCATCCCCCTGGCCATCCGTAACTCTGATTCACTGCCGTCTTTCAAAAGTCATCTCAAAACACATCTCTTCAACATCACTTACAACACCTGACAAATCTTTTTTCCCCCTCTCTCTTTCTTATTGTCCTATCTTTCTCTGTATTGTTGTTTTGGAGTATTTGTATGTATGCATGTATGTACTGTACTCTCCATTTGTATCCTTTTTGTTTTGTGTTTGGTTACCGAGAAAAGCGCTATATAAAACCTATGTATTATTATTATTATTATTATTATTATTATTTTTAAAACAAACTAGGAAACATTGCCGTTGCTATGCAACCTTGACTGGGAGAGTCGTGACGGCCTAAATCGGCCCAGAACCGCGTTAGCATAATGCTTCTTCATAATAGTTAACTACTGTAACGGTACCGACAACCCAAAACCCAAGTGGAATCTAGATTGACAAAGTGTGTAGTTCAAAATCTGAGAAGCTTTTACTTATTCGCCCCCTACAGAGTTTGTCACGTACGATCATTCAAAACCATGTTATTTTCCATAGATATTTAAACATGGAAGCAAGAGCCTCGGAGGCGGGACTTATTGAGCGCAACTCGCGTCACTCAGATCCGTTACGTGAGCACGCACGCAGAGACGTAAGCGCGTTACCACCAGCGACGGCTGTAAACAGCGCCTCGGCAAGCAGTAGCCACCACTCTAGAAAATTACCTAATTTACGTGGAAGGAAAGGACATATCCCTATATTATATCCCCGGACGCGGTTTCACATCGCAAACATGAACGTTACACGGCACGTATCACGTCGGAGGGACGGGATCCGTGTTAAACAAAGCTAATTTAAGCTTAATTAGCTAGCTAATTTAGCTAGGTTGCTAAGCTAACACAGCCAGCTCTCCAAGTGCCCTTAAGCTCACGTTGGTGTCTTCGCTCACGTCCGCTACTACGACTGAACTACTGAACTAAAAGTGGACAGATGACAACTGTTGAATGACTTCTCCTCCACGCGGACTGAGATGTTTAGCCTGATGGCGAACTGCTGCAGCTGGTTGAAGAGATGGCGTAAACCCGCCAGGTAAAGTAAACCCCGTCCTGTCATGTCATCATCATATGATCCTATAATAGACGGCAAGGTACAGTATAGGTCCTAGTCCTGTCAGGGTCCTCATATGATCATATACTAAACCGCCAGGTACAGTAGACCCCTCAGGTCCTGTAATAATATGATCCTATGATAGACCGCCAAGTACAATAGACCCAGTCGTGTTATGTAATAATATGATCCTATAATAGACCGCCAAGTACAGTAGATCCAGTCGTGTTATGTAATAATATGATCCTATAATAGACCGATCGGTACAGTAGAGCCTGTACTGTAATAATATGATCACAAGTACAGTAGACCCCCGTCCTGTCATGGGTCCTCATATGATCATATCAGAATCAAGAGTCAAAGGTTCAAAGGTTTTTATTCGTCACATACAGCATATGCAGTGAAATGTGTGTGGGTACAGTAGAGGTCCTAGTCATGGAATAATATGATCATAGGTACAGTAGACCCCGCTCTTGTCATGTAACAATATGATCAAATAGGTACAGTAGACCAGCGGTCCCCAACCGGTACCGGTCCGTGGGTCATTTGGTACCGGTCCGCATAGAAAGATTATTTATTTATCTTTTCTTTTTTTTTCTTTCTTTTTTTTATTCATGCATAATGCATGCACACTTAATAAACTCAATTTACTTCGCAATACTGTCACTCTTTTACATGCCATAAGTCTATATGCAGTTGTAGGATTGCATATTACATGTTTGCATTTTTGGCAACCTCTGCGCAACATAACACAACCTGAATTGTAGCCATCATATTATTGTTAGATATTTGTCTTGTGTGTTCCAAAACCAATTTTTCTTTTTAATCCTCATTCATTTGACTAACCACACTGTATATTACCATCCCACTCCATATTACATGTAAAAATGGAAGCCTGTAAATCGAAAGGTGGGAGAATTTATGGTACACACATCTTACATGGGATTGAAGAGCCAAAGCTTCATACATAATCCTGTCCAGGGGGATTTCCTCCCAGAGCGAGTAGCTTACCTACAGTGCAATGGATGAGAGGGGCATACTGCATCGTGTTGTGTTCCTTGTGAGTCATTCAGCATGCATACATTTACATGATTTTGCTGAGGGAATTTTATCCAATGCGACTTACAACTGTTCACACAGCGACAGGGGAGTCAACCACGTTGGGCGACAGCCAGCTCGTTAGGAGCATTAGGGTGAGGTGTCTTGCTCAGGGAAACCTCGACACTTAGGGCCCCGTCCACACGGAGCCGATTTTTTTGTGAAACCGCATAAGTCTTGTGCGTTTCGCCCGACCGTCCAGACGGAGCTGGCGAATCCGGTGCCCGAAACCGCACCCTCGGAGGTGAATGGGTTATTGTAAAAATACACACTGTGTGAAGATATTTTTTAGCGTTAGTTTTTATCGATGAAAAATGTACGTCATCAACGAAATTCTTAATGATCAATTAGTCGATCGTCGATTAATCATGCCCATACCTAATGGACACTTTATTCACCCAGTTGAAGGTTAGTGGAGTCAAAGTGAGAGATGGAGATGTAAGACTAGCCAGCAGCCAGAGCCATGTATGATGGACAGGTTATTTGTTTTTCAAATACCCTCTTCAGTTTCTGCCTTCACCTTCCTGTAAGTAAAAACAATAAGGGGTCAAGGCGTAAACAATTGCATATTTTAATCCTCTTTATGAAGACATTGAAGTAAAAATCCCGTTTCAGTTCAATCCACAGTGACTGCTTATAGACCACTCTCTGAGTCGTTTGATGCCAGTTATTAGATTCATTGTTTTGATGAATAGGCATAATGTGAATCAAAGATGGGAAGCAAGAAAATGTCTTCTTAGATGCATAAGAGACTTTAATGTGTTAGGGTTATTTACTGAGGGCTTGAATGGAATGTTGCTGTGTAATGAATAGTGTAGCATAGTATGCACAGATTCATATTACACACTCACTCACTACATCAGACAAGGTAATCCTACTGTTGCAATATGGGACCTTTGTTTTCATCACCTTACATATTACAACTGAAAAGACCAGGCGACTATGTTAAGCACAATGGTACGCAAGACCAAGTCAGGATCATTGCTCTGGCTGCTTAAAGGCCTGCTAACCAGGGCTGAACGAATTGGGGAAATAATCGAATTGCGATTTTTCTTTTCAAAATTCCTTATGTTCTGTTAATATTCACTAGAGAAGCAATAAATCATTCTATAGTATGACCAACGCAAAATTAGAGAGTTAAATGAGATGAACTGATGCATGAATTGATATTATAACATCTTAACAACTATTGATTTGTATAGGAAAACAAATACAAATCTTACTCATCTCCGGTCAGTAACAAATAATAAGAAAGAAAGAGAGAGGGAAGGAAGGATGGAAGGATATCGCAGCCTTTGGGATTTACAAATCGCGTTCTATTACATTGCGATGTTGGTTTGAATTTGATTATGTTCATCCCTACTGCTTACAGCTACAACCACCCTTCACTCACTCCCACAGAACGTCAAACCTAAGCAAGGGTTCAGACACCATCCACCAACAACTTGTTGTACCGCAGTACCCGTAGCATATTATCCTACAAGGTTAGCTGAAAATCCCCTAGCCTAATCCCCTGCTCCGGGCTGCTGAGGCAACCTGTTGGCGTTTCTGTCTGTTTTGTTGAGACCAGCTAAGTGTTAGTTAGTGTTGGGATGGTTTATGGAAGGAGCTAGGGTAGTGGTAAAGCTAGTAGCTGGCTACTAGGAAGCTAGTAGCCTGCTAGCTACTAGCAGGCCACTCATCAACGGTCTCTAGTTGTAATGGTTCCTGAGTCGCCATTGCACCAACAGTCTAGCTACTAGCAAGCAAGCTAGCTATACCGAACCCTGGATAACCTGCTTGATGTATCGCTTGCGACGCAAGAGTCATAGTTAAGTATTTATAGTACACAGCTAGTAGCTTGCTCGTAGAAAGCTAGTAGCTTGCTCGTGGAAAGCTAGTAGCTGGCTAGTAGAAAGCTTGGGGCTTGCGAGTGTAAAGCTAGTAGTTTGCTAGTACCTTGCTAGTAGAAAGCTAGTAGCTTGCTAGTAGAAAGTTAGTGGAAAGCTAGATGCTACTCGTCATGGCACCAACTGTGTCTTTTTTGTAATGGTGTTTAATGAACTCCATAACCCCTCAATGGTATCTGAGGAAGCACTCAGTCATTCAGTGGTTTATTTTGATTTCTTTTCTGTACAGGAAGGTGACGTTAGTGATGGTGGGACTTGATAATGCTGGGAAGACGGCGACGGTTCGAGGGATTCAAGGAGGTATGTCTTTCTGTCCGTCCTTCTCTGTCTCTGTCTGTGTCTCTCATTCTCTCTATCTCCCTCTGTCTCTTTCTTTCTGTCTGTCTGTCTCGCTATGGCTCTCTATCTCTCTTGGTATGTCTCTCTCTAGAGCTGTGTTCGAAATCGTTCCCTATTCACTCACTCACTATTCCTTATATAGTGTTCATGATATAGTGCACTATATAGGGAACGAACAAACGAGAATTCGGACACTACGCTGAATATTTCTAAACGTCATTTGCGTCAGTAAATGCGCCGGGTATTTGTGTGACGCAGACAGATGCGCCCACATCATGTAAACAAACCGGGCACTCGCGAGGAAAGCTGGAGGTTGTTTTGATGTTGAATGTTACATTTCCTTGATAAAGTTTATTTTATTAATTTAGAATGTTAAATTTTCTATGTTAAATCGCAAATAGATTTTTGACATTTTTAAACGAAAGCCGGAGACTCCATCATTAAATGCATTCGTTTTCGCAGTTATTCAGCTTCTTCTTCTCCTCCAGAAAAACACGACGCATTGCATTGTGGTATACGGGAGTAACATGGAGGGAACATCGTATGTACACTCAAATTTGGGGTATTTTAAGTGCACTACATAGTGCATGAAATGAACCACTGAGAATTCGAACACCACTACAAAACGGCGTGCACCCTATATAGTACACTATATCCGTGATAGAGAACGATTTCGACCACACAGCTTATGTGTATGGGAGAGAGGCTCACCTGGTGTGAGACGGCCGAATCAGAATCTGGGGCTGGGGCTGCACACCTTTTGCTCATTGACCAATCATGAAAGGGCAGTCGGTTTTCTAGCGTAAATGAGCTCTATGTATGCATGCAACACACTATGTATGCATTAGGGCTGTAACGATACACAAACTCACGATTCGGTTTGTATCACGATTTTTGACCCACGGTTCAATACATCCCACGATTTTTTGAAATTTAAAAAGCATTTTATTTAAACAACACTTATATACCAATTAACTTAATGTAACATTTAATAACAAATAATTTGGAACACTGAACAGATTTGAACAGAAAGAATACTATTAATGTATAGCTAAATGAATAAAGAAATAACGTGTGGGAGGATGCTTTTTTCAACTGTTTGGTTGGTTTAGTCAAATATCCTTATTAGCACTTCTTATTAGGCAATGTAGCTTAAATAATGACATAATCAGGCCGTATAGAATGCAACATGTTTAATAGCCTAACTTTCAATAGATGGAGAAAAACCTGAATGTCATGAACGTCGCAATAACGAGGCGTTACGAGTAGCATATGTGTGCGCCAGAATGGCAATGTGCGTATGCGTGTGTGAGTGACGTCAGCGAGTGAGTGGACGAGCGAGGAGAGCGAGCGGTAGCGCGTGTGTCTAGTGAAGAAGCGAACGAGTCCGGTAGAATAAAGTACCCATCCTGTCAATAATCGGTGGCCGCTTCATTCCGACCTATAAGCAGACAAACTGCCAGTCAAATCACACAAAACACTAGAGACAGGATCACACAGGCCCCCTCTGGATAAATGTCGTTCATATATCGCATATGAGCACTTCGACGGCTGTGGAGAAATGCGATCCTCCGTAGCCACGGAGGATTGCAGTCGCATACTTACGGCATCGATAGGAGGGGGCGCTGTCAGCAGACTATTATTTAGACAAATTATTAGCAAATTTCAATCGGACAATTTGACCGCAGAGTTAGAAAGGGCGTATCGCGCTTCTGCCTTCTCACACCGTGAGACAGGATCGTGGCTTTGAGTATCGCGATTTTCGGTTTGATACGCGTATCGTTACAGCCCTAGTATGCATGCAACACTTCCGCTTTGGTCTCCGAATGCCTCTACAGACCCGGTTCCAGTCCGGAAGCAAAGATCCTAGAAGTAAACAAACGAGCATGGTAGACACTCAATGGCTTGCAAACAAACAAAAGTGTCCTTTCAACGAAGGGAGGACAGCGCTAGCACCTACCACTGTTGTGCTAAATGCAATACGTAACAATACGTAACAAAAAGGAACTGGTTTGTTTACTTCCGTTGTAAAACCTCTCTCTCTCCCTCTCGTCCCCCTGCCACCTCTGTATCTCCTCTCTCTCACACACCCCATCTCTAATCTTATCCATCAACATGGGGGAGAGGTGTTCTTTAATATACTAAAGATATACATCTTGTACCCCCTTTCTCCCCCCCGACTCCGCCCTCACAGAGAGCCCCCAGGACGTGGCACCCACGGTGGGCTTCTCCAAGGTCTCCCTGCGTCAGGGCAAGTTCGAGGTGACCATCTTCGACCTGGGCGGGGGCAAGCGGATCCGGGGCATCTGGAAGAACTACTACTCGGAGTCGTACGGCGTGGTGTTCGTGGTCGACTCGAGCGACGCCCGGCGGCTGCAGGAGACCAGGGAGGCTATCGCCGAGGTGCTAAGGCACCCCCGCATCGCCGGCAAGCCTGTCCTTGTGTGAGTGGGGGGGGGGGGGGGGGGCGGGGTCTCTGTCTCCTCTCTCTCTCTCTGTCTCTCTCTCTCTCATGTCTCTCTGTTTCTCTCTATCTCTATGTATCTTAAGACAGGCCGGTCCTAGTCTGAGTTAGTGTGTGTTGTCTTGTTGGTCTGGCTGTGACTGTCTGTCTCTCTCAATGTCTCCGCTCTCGCTGTCTGTCTTTCTGTCTGTTTGTTTCTGTGTGTGTGTGTGTCTCTCTCTCTCCCTCTCTCTCTCTCTCTTTCTCTCTCGCTCTTTTTATGTGTCTCTCTCTCTCTATTTGTGTCTCTCTCGCTCCCTGTATCTATGTCTCTCTCTCTATCTAAAACAGGCCTGTCCTAGTGTGTGTGTGGTTTGGTGGTGGGAATGGAGGCTGGCTGTGACTGTCTGTCTCTCTCTCTCTCTCTCTGTCCCTCTCTTTCTCTCTGTCTGTCTCTCTCAATGTCTACGCTCTCCCTGTCTGTCTTTCTGCCTGTTTGTTTCTGTGTATGTGTGTGTCTCCCTCTCTATTTGTCCCTGTCTCTCTGTCTCTCAGAATTCAAAGGACGATTACATGACAGAAAACCTTTTGAAAGGCTGTTACACAACTGCTGTCAAACTAGGGTCACCATCTTAAAGTCTATGGCTCTCTCTCGCTCTCTTTCTCTCTCTCTCTCTTTCTGTCTCAGTCTCTCTTTCTGTCTGTCTCTGTTGCCTCTCTCTCTCTCTCTCTCTTTCTGTCTCAGTCTCTCTTTCTGTCTGTCTCTGTTGCCTCTCTTTCTCTCTTTCTGTCTCAGTCTCTCTTTCTGTCTCAGTCTCTCTTTCTGTCTGTCTCTGTTGCCTCTCTCTCTCTCTCTCTCTCTCTCTCTCTCTCTCTCTCTGTCTCTGTATCTGTCTCTCTCTCCCTCTGAAAATTCAAATGATGAAAGACTAAGTCAAACTATGGTCGTCTTTAAGTCTATGATTCTGTCTCTCCTCCTCTCTGTAACTCCTCTGTCTCTCTCTCTGTCATTCTCACTATCTCTGCATCTCTTATTCATGTCACTATGTATGTCTGTCTCTGTCTCTCAAACCATTAGGCCAGCACGATTAATCGTTATAAAATCGCGATCTCGATTCACCCCTGTGTGGATATAAGTTTCAAATATATATATATTTTTTTTGATAAAACTAATGCTAAGAAATATCTTTACACGTGTGTACAATTACCATTCTTAGTGTTGTTCATCAGAGAAATAGTCTGCCACAGACGTTGACGTTGCTTAACAACCAGAAACGCTGGGGTTGATAAGTTATCAGACTACTTGCGGAGTGCTAAGAAAATTCACTTTCCTTGACAGCGGTCGAGTTCGGTGTGCATAAAAGTACAGAGGGACCTATTGCGAACTACTGCAGCTGCTGATGCCATCTCTCTAAATTAAAGAAGTAGCCGCACCCACCCCAAACCAATCGGAATAAGTGTATGCACGTTGATTATAGCGGACTACACCACCTCTTCTATTCCGCATGTAATTCTATTCCGATCAGAGAATTGTATTCTGATTGAGGCGTATATATGATTATTTTCTATTCAAATTTGAGCTGCTCTTCCACTTCTAATCAGATCAGAAGTGCCCAATACAATACAGGCTGGTGGAAAGTGAATGGAATACGGTTCCCCCGGCTTGCCAAGTTAGTACGGAGGTACTTGTGAGGTACTTGTGAGAAAAAAATCGTGGCAGAGAATCATGATACCAATTCTAAGCTAAAAAAATCGTGATTCATATTTTTCCCCGAATCGTGCAGGCCTACAAACCATGGACCCCGTCTTAAAGTCCTTTCATTTAAGGGCACTTTCAGCTCAATAACACTATTTCTACAAAGTCACTCAATCTCTCTCTCTCTGTCCCCCGGTGTCCCAGGCTGGCCAACAAGCAGGACCAGGAGGGGGCTCTGGCCGAGGCCGACATCATCGAGAGCCTGGCCCTGGAGAAGCTGGTGAACGAGAACAAGTGTCTCTGTCAGATCGTGAGTTCCCCTTCCCCCCCTCTCCCCCCCAGACCAGAAACTGCAGTTGGTGACATGAAGAGTTTGGATTGAATTGGGGCTAATCCTTGTTTGGCGTGGCTGTTGGAAGAGGCTCACTAACTGTCTAAAAATATTTCTTTCTTTCTTTCTTTCTCCCTTCATCCCTTACTCTCCCTCCCATCCTCCCTACCTTCCTTATTTTTCCCTCCCTTTCTTTCTTTCTGCCTCTCTCCCTTCCTTTCTCTCTCTCTCTCTCTCTCTCTCTCTCTCTCTCTCTCTCTCTCTCTCTCTCTCTCTCTCTCTCCCCCCTCGCTCTCTTCTCCCCCCCCCCCCCCATACAAAGGAGCCGTGCTCTGCCATCCTCGGCTGCGGCAAGAAGATGGACAAGTCCATCAAGAACGGTCTGAAGTGGTTGCTAGGCAACATCGCCAAGGACTACGAGGCCATCTCTGAGCGCGTGCAGAAGGACACGGCCGAGCAGCGGGCCCAGGAGGACCAGGACAAGAAGGAGAGGGCCGAGAGGGTGCGGCGCATCCGCCAGGAGAGGTACGAGACCCCCGGGGGATAGGGGGGGGGGGCTCTGGAGGGGCTCTCCTTATGAGGGGAGGGAGGACTCGCTGGCCCAACCCGGCCCCCGGCGGGAAGGGCTGACTGGTAAACGGAAGGTTGCTAGTTCGATCCCCGGCTCCTCCTAGCTGCTCCTGTGTCCCTGAGCGAGGCTCCTAATGCCGCTTTTCCACTGCATGGTACCAGCTCGACACGACTCGACTCGACTCGACTCAGCTCGCCTTTTTTGCGTTTCCACCGCGAAAACATGGTATCTGGTACCTGAAGTGGCTGCTTTTTCTAGTACCGCCTCGCTCTAGGTTCCAAGCGGCTGAGCCGATGCTAAAAGGTGACGTCGGCAGACGGCCGGCCACTGATTGGCCAGAGAGTGTGACGAAGTCACGAGAGCGACATGGCAACCATGCTGGTAACAGCCATAGCAGCGCCGCAGCCAACATATTCCACTTCTTCAACATGCCAGCTAATAATACGAACATGAATACCATCGCATCGATGTTCTCCATTGTTGTTAAGTGGGTTCTGTCCATGTGTGGGTTACGTAGGTGTTGTTTGGGTCGCGTACAAAAATACGTCACGGCCCTTTCGCGCAGCCGACCCCGCCCACGTCCTGGAGGTACTATTTGCGGTGGAAAAGGACCCGCGCTGCTACCGTGTCGAGTCGTGTCGTGTCGAGTCGAGCTACATGTGCGGTGGAAAAGCGGCATAAGCCTACATTTCGCACTGCCGTTGGTGTGTGAATGCGTGCATGAAGGGGTAAATGTAAGGCGCTTTTGAGTGGCCAATGGTTAGAAAAGCGCAACATAAACGCAGTCCGTTTTACCATTTAAATCCTCGCTGTCAGTTTGTTACGTCATTGTAGGGCTGCTCGATTATGGAAAAAATATTGATCAAGATTCTTTTGGTCAATATTGAAATCACGATTATTGTAACGATCATGTTCGAAAACATGAATTTGGAAATTTCCCCTTAAAAAAACACAATGTTCAAATAGAAAATGTTCAAATAGAAAATAATGTACAAAAATGTATCCAGCAATTTCTATAAAAATGTTAATGAATAAAATAAATATAATAAAAAATATCTATAATCATATATAATATAAAATGATAGTTTAAACTTCAACTCCCTTGTCATGTGAACGTGTTTCTTTCACCCCAGGGAGCAGGAGGAGCTAGAGGAGGCGGAGCGAGAGGGCACGCAGACCCAGGGGGCGGGGCCTGTGGACGAGATCATGATGACCAGTCCCTTCCAGCCAATAGGGAACGTGATTACCGAGGTAGGCGTCAATGTCCTTCGTCACTCGTCACGTGTCATCCAATGGTTCAAGGACGACAAACACACCTCAAAAAAAACATTGAATGTCCTAAACAATTTATGCTTACAGAATGTTAACTTTTCATGATATATGAAAAAAAAAAGAAAAAATTCAATGGTACGCGTGGCACCTTTTGAGAACCAATGTTATAGTAGGCCGCAGTGTTTGGTACGCATGAAGGTTTAGCACTGGCTTTGGCCTGACGGCTCCGATGTGAACGTTGTCTCAGAACGAGGAAAAGGCGAAGGACAGGAAGAGGCACCGCACACGGGAGGAAGAGGAAGAGGAGGAGGGCGGGACTAACGGCACGGCGGGTGATCAGGGTCGACACGAAGAGGAGGAGGAGGAGGAGGAAGAGGAGAACGGCGAGGAGATGGACACGGCCGCTAGGCAGACGCCGGAGCAGCCCGGCTCGGGTTCGTTGCATTCACACAGTCTTACTCTCCCTCTCTCACACTCTCTTTATCTCTCTATCACTGTTTCTCTCACTCACTCTTTCTCTCCATCACTCTGTTTCACTCACTATTTGTCTCACTCACGCTCCGTCTCACTATGTCACTCACTCTGTCTCACTCACTCTGACTTACTCACTCACTCTCTCTCACTCACTCAACCCGTCTCAATCACTCACTCCCTGTCTGTCTCACTCCCTCTGTCTCACTCACTCACTCACTCTCTCTGTCACAATCACTCACTCACTGTCTGTCTCGCTCACTCACTCTATTTCACTCACTGTCTGTCTCACTCACTCACTCTATTTCACTCACTCACTCTCACTCACTCTGTCAGTCTCACTCTCACACTCTGTCTCACTCACTCACTGCTCGAAATGTCTTTCTTATTGGCTCTCAAAATGGCAGGCAGGATCCTCAATTGGCCAATTTGTTTCTTAATTGCCCGATTGATTTGTTTAACTGCATCCACAGCGGCGTCCGGCGACCAGGGGCGGAAGAAGACGAGGAAGCTGCAGCTGAAGAGGAAGAACCGCGTCGACCCCCTTCAGACGGAGGGCCCCCCCGCCGAGGGCCCCTCCCCCCCGCCCCCGCCAGGTTAGACCCCGCCTCCGCTCGGGCCAACGCTCTCTCCGATAGAGCAACACGGAGATGTCCAAATAAAAGTAACTTGGAGTGTATACTCCTTTGCTTTGTTTTTAGTGAATGTAGATAAAGAAGTTTTCAGTCATTTCTCAAATTTAATTTGTCAAATTCTTTTCGATCTTTTTATTTTTTATTTTAATTTTCTTGTTGAATTTCAAATCCCTTTCCTGTTGTTCCTGAAATGGTCTTTCACGCACATTTCTTGTCGCGTTGTGCCGGCGAAATGCACACTTCTTGGACACCTGTGTGAAGTTGGCCCCCCGTCTCATTCAAAATATTAAAATGACACTGCTGTTCGTTTGTGCTAGGTTTGTGCTGGTTTGTGCCGTAAAAATTATCGTTTGTGCTGGAAAGGATTTTGAGTAATTCAAAATTGCATTTTCTGGCATGTGACGTCACCCAGCCCCCCGTTCACGCCCAAATCTCATCAAAATAGTCCCAATCGTTAGTGCTACGTTTGTGCTGGTTTGTGCCGTCAAAAGAAATTGTTATGCTATTATGGTTTCTTAGTTGTTCCCGTTTGATTTTTCACACATGACGTCACTCAGCCCCCCGTCCTCCTTCAAATCGCGTCAAAATGGTCTCTATCGTTAGTGCTACGTTTGTGCTGGTTTGTGCAGTCAAAAGAAATATTTGTGCAACTATAGTTTAAAAGGTATTCCAGTTTGATTTTTCTCACTTGACGTCACTCAGCCCCCCCTCCATCTTCAAATCGCGTCAAAATTCTCTCTATGTTTAGTGCTACGTTAGTGCTGGTTTGTGCTGTTAAAATAAATGTTTTTGATACTTTACTTTTTAAGTAATTAATACAACTTTATTTTCCCTTCTTGTTATGTAAACAGACCACTTGTTATGCAACCAGCACCCCTAGAACGTTCAAATCGCGTCAAAATGGTCTCTATCGTTAGTGCTACGTTTGTGCTGGTTTGTGCAGTCAAAAGAAATGTTTGTGCCACTATAGTTTAAAATATATTCCTAAAATATATTCCTGGTAAAAATAGATACCTAGGCAGTTTCTTCTGCTTTGCCGGTCAAGTGGTACAGTGAAATGGTTGCCTGCTGCGCTGGCTGAGTGCACATTCTGTGCATCTATTTGTTTGTGTTTCATCTCATGACCCTGTTACTTACAGCAGATACCGTGACAAGTGGCTAATAAAGAATATTACATCTAAATCAAAACCAGACTGAAGTGAACCAAACTCAAATGTATTTGAAAATAACGCACAAAAAACAAGCAAACACCTCATATAAACAGGACATACAAATGTGATGATTGGGGAACAATCAATTATTTTGACGGCACAAACGATAGAGCCTATTTTGAGATTTCAAAGTGGACTGTGGGCTGGTGAGGTCAAACGTGGGCATAATAAAGCTTTAACATTAACTTAAAAACTATAGTTGTTAAGAATTGAAGGTGATGTGCAGAACTTAAATGCACGACTCAGAACTCAGTAGTTGAATAAAGAACAAACGTTTACTGGCAGGATACGGTACACAGGTAAGCAAACATAATCCAAATAGGGCACACAGGTTCAGTCCGAGGTCAGAAACACGAGTAAACAATGAACATACGTAGCACGGAGAAATACAATGAACACAACCTGAAATTACGAGAACGCAACGAGTAACAAGAATACAAGACAGCATCATAGAGACCATTTTGCCGCGATTTGAAGGTTGACGGTGGGCTGTGTTGCATAACAAGAGGGCAAAATTAAGTTGTATCAATTACTTAAAAAGTAAAGTATCAAAAACATTTATTTTAACAGCACAAACCAGCACTAACGTAGCACTAAACATAGAGACCATTTTGACGCGATTTGAAGATGCACAGGGGGGCTGAGTTACATCACGTGAGAAAAATCAAACTGGAATATCTTTTAAACTGTAGTGGCACAAACATTTCTTTTGACTGCACAAACCAGCACAAACGTAGCACTAACGATAGAGACCATTTTGACGCGATTTGAAGGAGGACGGGGGGCTGAGTGACGTCATGTGTGAAAAATCAAACGGGAAAAAACTAAGAAACCATAATAGCAAAACAATTTCTTTTGACGGCACAAACCAGCACAAACGTAGCACTAACGATTGGGACTATTTTGATGAGATTTGGGCGTGAACGGGGGGCTGGGTGACGTCACATGCCAGAAAATGCAATTTTGAATTACTCAAAATCCTTACCAGCACAAACGATAATTTTTACAGCACAAACCAGCACAAACCTAGCACAAACGAACAGCAGTGTTATTTTAATATTTTGAATGAGACGGGGGGCCAACTTCACAAAGGTTTCTTGGACCCCTGCATAACTGCTTGCAGTTCTAGTTTTAATTTGTTACAGTATGATGTGGTGGAAATAAAACTACTATTAAATTATTATAATTATATTATGATGTATTGGGAAGATTCTTCGAATGTAGTCTAATAACTCTAACATACTAAAGACTATTTTAATTTGATAGCTGATGATGTCAAATTATATTTCGTCAACCCTGAGCCCATTTATGGTTTTCCCTCCTCCACAAAATCCCTTCCAAAAGCCCATGTAAGCTCTTCCATCCTCCACCACACCTATTCAAGAAAGCCCATATATGATCTTCCATCCTCCTTTCCATCCTCTGCCACACCCCTTCTAGAAAGCCCATATAAGGTCTTCCATCCTCCATGACTCCCTAAACCCCTGGTTATTCCCCTGACGTTCTGTGAACTGTTCCCCGTTGTTTTAGTGGGCTGGGCCACGCCCAAGGCCTCAAGGCTGCACAAGCTGCAGCCTCTGGGCGAATCCAGACGCTCCGGTAAACCCGCCGTCCCCCCACCCCTCCTTTAAATCATACACTGCTCCTTTTAATCCTCCACTCCATGCATGACAACCCGTGTGGTGTTTTAAAGTGCTTTATGGGGCTCTGAGGTGCTACACTCCCCACTAAAGTGACGGGCAGCAGAGAGACAGCACCAGCTGCCCCCGACGTTTATTTTGGGGCTTTTTATAGCCCTAAACGACGTATAATAAGTATATATGTCAGAAGAAAGTGAAACGACATTATATCGCTGTCGGTTCAATAAGGATGTTCATAGAACCATAGTGCCAAGCACTTACAATCACTAGGTTAGCCCATTCCCTCCACGCAACAAAGATAGCTAGGGTAAGATGCTACACTACACTTTATCTAGCGTGTTTAACACCCTCGCTACAACGCCCTCCGGGCTTCCCTTTAAAGGGAACATATTATACCACCAGGTGTGAGTGTGATTAGCCTTGTAGATTATCGAAACGGCTTGTGAGGCTAATCACACTCACACCTGGGGGTATAATATGTCCCCTTTTAAAGGAGGGGAAAACTGTCTAATGCGACGGCAAGGCAACTTTATCTATTCAGCACTTTTCATATACGAGGCCAACTCAAATAATTGAATAAAATTGATAATCACAGAAAACAAAGGCAGGGTTAGAAAAGGTCTAAAATGAAATAGTCAAATTTAATAGCAAATTTAAGGAATACTTGAAAGTGCAATGTGTTTAAGATTTAGCAGAAAGCTCAAGCAAGCATGAAAGTCTTAAGAACTAGAATAGTCCCAAATCATGACTCTTTGTCTTTTTTTCTTGGTAGGGGGAATGAGACAGGGACAGTCCACTCTAGCTGAGACTGTAGTGTTTCTCGTGTGTTGTCCTGGTGTCTCCACCTCATTAATTTAGCACCAGGGATCACCTAACCCCGTGTCTTGTCCGGCCTGGCATGAAGTGTGTGCATGTACTAACGCTATCTCTTTCTCACAGAACTTCATTTTTCAGCTCTCCAGTCAGTAACAGTAACAAATCAAACAAACTAAAGTGCAGCAATATTTCAAAATCGCAGCCTTTGCGATTTGAGAATTGCGTTCTATTACATTGCGATATCGGTTTGAATACGATTAATCTTTCAGCCCTTCTCTACAGTCTATTTGTTACTTTTCCTATTGAAGGTAATGGGTAGTGGATGATAATCCTCGAAAAATGGAGGTGCATCCATTTGGCTTCATTCCCCATATCCTGATGGTAGTGAGAAAGCTCAGAGACAGTAGAGAGCATCCAGAACACCAAAGATGGCGGCTGGTGGCGCAAGCAACAGGTTTGGGTCACCGGCCCACTTCCCAACATCAAGTCAAGTTCATTTATTCATCTCCCATGAGAGAAATTTGGTTTAGAGACAGGGTAGTGCTGCATACACAAACAAGGAACAGAGTTACATCCAACATCCAACATAGAAAGAAAGTACATAACTGGTAACCAGATAGTGACAAGAGTGCAAGAAGATCTGAGCTGTCCAATTTGCCCTACCTTGTAGTCAAAAGTACAGTGCTAACACATTTAATGTGCAGTGCACAATAAAGTGATATTAGAGTGCTAGTAAATATTAAAAATGCTGGTACAGATTAGGTTAAAAGTGCAATTCTAGTACACATTTAAAGTGCAGTGCACAATATCGTAACCAACTAACATGCTAACGCAACCATGTTTTCTTGTGTTGTTTGTTCGTCAGCCAAATGTATGTCATCCATGCATGATGGGTACTTGACAGAACATCAAAGTCATGCTACGTCTGTTTTTCTTGTTCTTGAATGATTTGATTTACGCTTGGCTACAAAGAGTTAAGGCTTCTTTATGGTTCCAACTGTCGATGAACCTCAAGTTACGTCCTTGCGGACTCTCCTTGCGTCAACCCCAAGGGCCTGACGTGCGCCTCCCGAAAATTGTAACCTTTGCGTCGAGGAGAAGTAGCAGCAAGGGCTGTGATTTGTCCGCTCACTAAAACCCGACGCAGAGGTTCATGACTGCGTCGAAGAGTCTGTGTGGTCCTTCAGTTGCGTCGACATGGAACCATAACTGAGCCTTTACCGTAGCAGAAAATATTCAGACGCTTATAACGCATACTTTGTACTTTTCTCGTAATTGTTCAAATAAAAGCCGTACTCCGATCTATCAATGGTCATCAGTACTCTCCACATACAGATGATGTGGGCGGGTTTGTGTCTCATGCTAACGTGCTAGCGGTGCTAATGTCCGATATCTATTTGCTCCTCTCGCACAGAATTCTTCGGAAAACCCCTCCCGCCCGTCCTGGTTCGCCAGCAGCCCAACGGCGACACGCACGACATCATATCCTAACCCCACCCCCACCTTTCTTATCGGACCTTCTAAACCCTACCCCCTTTTTTTGGAGATCGAATGTAAATACTTGTATTACCATAACTGTCACGTTAATTTTTCGTCGACTGTCGGCCATTGTCTGAAATATCAAGATGATTTCCAACGCGACGGGAATGGCGGAAAAAGGGATTTATACCATTATCGGAAACTTTTAACGCACTACTCATTTTTTTCATTTATTTTTCCTCGTAACGTGCAATACTTTACAGACGGCATATTAAGGATACAATATAGTATATACTGTACATCGATATGGGGAAAGTATGATGCCGTTTAAACGGAGGCTTTTATTTTGAAATTTGGCTCCAAATACTGTTTGAAATTAGATGGCAAAAGAGTGCCAGGGAAAAAAACGTTATATGACTATAGAGAGACTAGCGGCTGAAGATTTAAATGTATGGGCAGCTACACACGGAAACGCACACACACGAATGCTAATGTTGATTTGTGTGTACGCGCACACAGCTTTTGTTTTCAAATAGACATGTAAGGTCAAGTCATTTTCAAAAGTCCACACTTTTCATTGTTTTATTACTGCCTAGAGTTTATTTCTCCATCAAGGCAACCCTTTCCACTTTGGTATTATTGATTTATTTCTAAATTGAGTATGACTTATTCAATTGACTGAAAACGGCTGAGAGTAGACTAGATTGCGAGCCTGAAAAATTAGGTATATTTTCGAATAAAAAATCATGTAAAATTTTTCTTTATATTATGTCGATGAAGCGGAATATATCATGGAGCCTAGATGTTTTTGGAAACGTATCCTTTTTTTTCTACCTGGAATGTATTTTGTATTAACACAATAAAGGTTTTTTTAAAGTATAAATCTCAGTCTCTGTGTATTTACTACGGAAACATACCTGTAAAATGTTAATTTGTCACTTTCACTTTTTCAACACTTATTAATTCAATGTTTTTGATGACGTCTCTTTGTCACACTGTACTCTGCTTCCCAGAATGTCTGCAGTTTAGTTGGCCTCTGTGTTGATGCTGAGATTCTCGAGATTCATCACCTCAAGCGAGTAGAATAATTTACATCCCCAATGCCAGACACATCCAGCGTTTCTGCAGCTTATGCAAAAGGCCATCTACGGCAGAATACCATCTGTTAAAGGTTTGCTCCTGGTATTGTTAGATGAATCACAATTTTGACTTTCACACATTACAACGTGGAGTAATGTGAGAATATATTAGATTGACTCAGTGAGATTGAATCAATTTATTATATTATATCTTTTAAATATAGGCCTACAGATAAAAATCAATATTGATATTTATTCTCTTTTATTTATTTTTAATTTATCAAAATCCTTTATAGATACCCTTAAAGAAATATAGAGCATGCAATCAGAACATTTTCATTGGTCGTGTACAATAATTAAAAACAATAGTGCATTGGTATGTGCAATAAAAATGTATCCCAAATTATGAAATGGCTCGGAAAAAATGCAAGTTTTAAGTTGAAAAGTTGTTTTCCTCTATAAATTTGTTGTGCAGAAGAACAGCCAGTTCGCTTCCCAAATTACAGAAACAACTTCCCCATCCTCCTAAATGTCATAGGTGACATATTATACCACCAGATGTGAGTGGGATTAGCCGTTCCAAGCCGTTATGAAAATCTGATATCACAAGTGGGCGTGTCCACCTAGATGTTTGACAGATAGATGAGTAACGTTTACTACAGTGCACTGGGCTGGCTGGTAGACTGATCTATCCAGCATACATCTAGGTGGACAAGCCCACTTGTGATGTCAGAAGGGGCAGATTTTCAAAACGGCTTGTAACGGCTAATCACACTCACACCTGGTGGTATAATATGTCAAAAAGGCCTTTAAAGGTTACTATAGGACCAGTGATTCAGTTCCAGGAAGTTGCAGTAGCTCTTCAGCCCTTCACCCTCTCCTTTACTCCCGTTGTCATCACAGCCTTGGTCTTGTTTGAGGACCACCTCACAGATGCTGTGCTCCTCGTAGAACAAGCTGATCTTCTCCGACTGCTCCTGGGTCAGAGCTGGGGCCCGCTGGTTGGTTGAGTCGATAGTGGTAGCGTTGGCCTGGGACAGATGCTGAGAACGATGGCCAGATAAAGAGAGGGGTCACGAGTTAAAACATGAACTCTGCTTCTATCGAAAATACAAAGAGTGAGAGCAGCCGGTCAAAGGTCACAAGTTAAAACATGAACGCTGCTTGGATCAAGCTGCCGAAAATTCAACAACATAACGTTTAAGGCAGGGGTCTCAAACTCGCGGCCCGCGGGCCAATTGCGGCCCGCGGGACGATATTTTGTGGCCCCCTACTTGATATCAAAGTTAAGTGTTAGTGCGGCCCGCACGTTTACAATTTTTTTTTTTTTTTTTTTTTGCCGAGTCGTTGCGTTTGCCCATTGATGGCCTCATTTATAAAGCTTGCTGCGCACAAAAACCTAGCATAAGACGGAGGTGAAATGTGCTAGGTCAACGGTATGGCTTCTCCCAAGTCCGTGTGCGCTGGAGATACGCCCTTTCTGTGTGTATCTCTTTCCAAACACCATGCACCTGACCGGGTTCTCTCCTGTGTGACTCCTCTGATGTATTTCGATCTTACTGAAGCATCTGAAACTAACCGCTTACGGTACGGCCACACCAACCGCGTTACTCGCGTTAGGTGCGTCCAAACTCGGCATTTTTGCATAGGGAACCATTGGTATAGGCGCGTTACATGCGTTGAAGCGTCGCGTTTAGGGGCGTTAAGGCGGCTGCATGCTTCAGCGTTGGTGTTACGTTGTTGCGCAAAATTTACTCAAAGCAATTCATGCTCCCTTTTAGGTTGCGCGTGTTGCCAAGCAATTTACCGCCAGAACAGTAGGTGGAGTAATATGTGGAGTAAAGTTTTTCGTTGAAGACGACCTCGAGAATGACGTCTTTGTCTGTGGGAGTCGTTGGTTTGTTTATGTGCCAGATCGTGTTCTCCCCATACACAGTGAATCATGGCAACAGACAGAGGAACAGGGGTGATGAAGTCGTTGATCATTGGGGTTGTATAAATGTGCATATCTCTCTACATTTTAAAACGACATAATGTGTTGGCAGCAAAGTAAACTTCACGTTAATGCTTTTGTATATGAGCCTTCCGGGTCGTCCTTGCCTTCTGGCTTTTAAAAATGGCGGTATGAAAACAGGAAATGTGATACTCCAGACAGGAAGTAGTAACCAGACCAGCAGACCAATCACAGCCTTGCAGGCTGCGCGGCTCGCGTAAAAGCTTACGTAAAAAATGACGCAAGTCTAGAAAAATCGCCCGACGCACGCAAGACGTGAGAAGTCGCGCAAGGGGTGCGCAAGTGCGCGCAAGGGCCTCTTGCGCTTGCGCTTACGTAACTGAGCATAAATCGGCCTTTAAGGCCGATTTATGCTCAGATTTTGCGCTTGCGCTTACGTAACTGAGCATAAATCGGCCTTTAAGGCCGATTTATGCTCAGTTACGTAAGCGTAAGCGCAAGCGCAAGAGGCCCTTGCGCGCCCTTGCGCACCCCTTGCGCAAATTCTCACGTCTTGCGTGCGTCGGGCGATTTTTCTAGACTTGCGTCATTTTTTACGTAAGCTTTTACGCGAGCCGCGCAGCCTGCAAGGCTGTGATTGGTCTGCTCGTCTGGTTACTACTTCCTGTCTGGAGTATCACATTTCCTGTTTTCATACCGCCACCTACCACCCGATCTGGCACATAATTATGCGAACCCTTTATGCGAACCCTTCCACAGGGGCAAAGTGCTATTTTGATGCGCGACATCAAACAGCTGATGCGGGATTGTGAGCCATTTTAATGATCTTGTCACCCGATATTCGTTCTATTAGGCCTACTGGCCTTATTTGTTTTAGTGTTAGCCTATTTGAATTAATTACGTAATGTTTTGTGTTCACGTTCTATGTGAAACATAAGTGTTCATGTTCTGTGTGAAACATAAGTTCAGTAGCCTCTTTGAGTGAATGAAATTTGAAAGCGTGAGTGTGTAGTGAATGAAAAATGTGTGCGTGTATGGTGGGACTATTTTCTGTATTTGATAAATAAACCCCTTTCCTCTAATAATGCTGCTAATTTATGTGGACATTATGTGCTATAGCTTAAAGCCTTTGGCTATAGGCCTACACTTAAATAATTCATTCATCTGTCAAGGCAGTAGCTGTTGTATAAACATTTTATATGGATATGAATTAATGAGTTTGACGTAAACCAAATTAGGTAACTTGTGTAACATGATAACTAATGAATCAAAAGTCATGCTTCCAAGTGACCAATGTATATATATTTATATATATATTTAGCCTATTGGTCAGTGCGCATACCCAATCGTAGCACATAGTACTGGTGGGGAAACACGCCAGCATCTGACAAAAAATAATCTGCCAGCTGCTCCCTGACAAGGGCCGGTTTTGGTGAGAGTCGGGAAGATATCGGATGACTCGCGAAAGGAGATGATCAAACTTTGGCACATAAACAAACCAACGACTCCCACAGACAAAGACGTCATTCTCGAGGTCGTCTTCAACGAAAAACTTTACTCCACATATTACTCCACCTACTGTTCTGGCGGTAAATTGCTTGGCAACACGCGCAACCTAAAAGGGAGCATGAATTGCTTTGAGTAAATTTTGCGCAACAACGTAACACCAACGCTGAAGCATGCAGCCGCAAAACAGAGCATATATCGGCCTTCACTCGCGTTATCCAACGCGAGTGAAATGTATTTATCTAACGCGTTTGGTGTGGCCGCACCGTTAGCAACCGAGTTCCTGAAGTTGTGGAGCTTCATATCCCTGAGCATGAAATGTGCGTCACTTTTTTTTCACTGCAAACGTTGGTAGGCTATTTATAGAAAATGTCTATGTTCTGACATGTTTGATTGCATTTTATAACTGCATGGGCCTGGATACGTCGGTGTGTGTGTGTGTGTGTGTGTGTGTGTGTGTGTGTGTGTGTGTGTGTGTGTGTGTGTGTGTGTGTGTGTGTGTGTGTGTGTGTGTGTGTGTGTGTGTGTGTGTGTGTGTGTCCAGTGGGAGAGGAAATATCGACGTGTGAAAGAGTGTTTTTTATGAAGTTGAGGCCGACACATATTAATCTAAATTTATATATCATAAGTTACAAATGTATTAAAAAAAAAATCGTGTTGAAATCGGGCTCGGGCTCATAATTACAGTTAATGTGTCGGGCCGGGCCGGGCTCGTACAGAACGTGCACGGGCCGGGTCGGGCTTGAGACACACACACACACACACACACACACACACACACACACACACACACACACACACACACACACACACACACACACACCAACGTTTGCGGTGAAAAATGCTTATGCACATTTCACCCCGCCTTCGCAAGGTTGTTGGGCGCAGCAAGCTTTATAAAAAATAGATATATAAAGCCCAGGCTGGGCTTTATATATGTATATTTTTTTTTTTAAATAAAGCCTTTGCTGTGAAAGGGTTGTGACCCCTTCCGGAGGGGCTTGTTGTCAAGTGTGCTAACGCGAAAAAGCAACATTAGTCGCTTGGTTGAAACGTGATTCCGGAGTGACACAAAGTGGAAGGAAAATATATCCTGTTCTCCAGCCCCAGTCATGTCTTTCTCAAAACCTGCCGTGAATAGAAAGGTTAGTGACGAGCACAGACTATTTCAGGAAAAGTGGGAGACGGAATACTTTTTTGTAGAGCACAGGGGCATCCCAACGTTTCTTACATGCACAGAGAAAGTTGCGGTGCAAAAAAGCATTCATGTTACAGAACTGTTAATAGTAAAGCTTGAGAAGACTGGATATTTGTACTTTTTTGTGGAAAACTTGATGCGGCCCAGCCTCACCCAGAATCTACCTCCAGCGGCCCCCAGGTAAATTGAGTTTGAGACCCCTGGTTTAAGGGGACCCATAGGATGCCACCGGGTGTGAGTGTGATTAGCCGTTACAAGCCGGTTGAAAATCTGTATTAGGGACGTAACAAACGGGAGGGTCCACCTAGATGTACGGATAAACTGATCTATCCAGCACAAATCTAGGTTGTCACGCCTTCTTAGGATGTCACTAAAACAGGAATCAGCTGATTTTGTCTGTGTGTTTGTGTGGCTTTGTCTCTCTCTCTGTGAGTTTGTGTGTGTGTCCCTGTCTGTGTGTCTATGTGTGTGTGTCTGTGTCTTTGTATGTGTCCCTGGCTGCGTGTTTGTGTGTCTGTATTTGTGTCTTTGTAGCCTACTGGCTAATCACCTACCCACCCGGTGGCTAACATAGGCCCTTTGATGTGTTTATTTCACCATCGGTCGACGACAGAAACAAGTGACGGTACCTTCTGGAGCAGGGAAGGAAGAGCAGTCTTAGGATTCAGGAATCTGTTTGCTTTGTAGGTCAACCAACCAACCAGCAGTGAGAGAGGGAGGGCCAATGACGCCAGCGCCAAACCGACCACCAAACGTCCCGGCAGCTTGTTATCACCTGATTTGGAACCATTCACACCAGTGGCTACTGTCACAAAAGGGGCAAACCGGGGTTTAGGAACTGAGGTACACACTGGTTATCGCAAATTCAGAATCAGAATTACTTTTAATACATCATATTGCAAAGATACACAAGAGTAGCCTACTCAACATCCACATAGCAGCAAGAATACAAGATAAAGTAAATAAAATAAATGTTTTGTGCCGGTGAAGGGGGTACTCAGCTGAAAAATATCTTAGAGGGGGTACGCTAGTAGAAAATGTTTGAGAACCACTCGTCTAGAGATATTTAAACATAAAAGACAAATAAAGAGTACAAAAAGGGAGGAATCGGATTCAGAATTGTATGTGCATGCGTGTTTCTTTTTATTCTTTTTTTAAAAAGTTCTTTGTGCCGGGGAAGGGGGTACTGAGCTGAAATAATATCTTATGGGGGGGGGGGGTACACTAGTAGAAAACGTTTGAGAACCACTGTGTTCTGTGTGTTTTATATATGTTTCCTCTGAAAACAAATGTATTTGAACGTTTTAAGTTTGTTAACGGTCCACTGACGCCATCTACTGGCGAAAGTTGGTAACGCTTGTAACGTCTCGTCTGATGTCATGGTTAGCAGCGGCACGCTCCATAACCGTTCCGCACTCGACCGGGATACAAGGTGCTCCGCACTCGTCTTTATTATGCTTCTTCTCTATCTTCAAGTTTGGCTTTGAAAACATTGTTGTTTTACCGTACTTCATCACACCAGGCCCGTATTAACAGAATGTGGTGCCCCTGGGCACTATACCTCAAAGCCCGTTTGCGCATTTTGCGTGCACTTGTGGACCAACTAATCGGAGAGGGGGAGTGATAGTGGTCATCTTGATTTATAAATATTGAGTGCTGCATGCAGCACATGTTTTTGAAGCTGTTTGCTGGAAATAGCTTTTAGGAAAGAAAATCTCGCCTACCGCTATTCCCATGGAGGATTAAAAGGCCAGCAGATTAAAACACGGCACCCATTCATTCCTATGAAAACTGGGGAACTGAACATAGGAAAAGACATCACTGTTTAAAATGAATTCGACTCCACTTTTCTTATCCGACGTCATTGCAAAAACGGGGAGTATTGCTGACCTCGAGCGTCTCTACGGAGGAACTACAGTTTTCCGAAGTTTGTCTACAACCAGCGCTCTCTTGATCCATGCGTTCTATTCGTATTGACTACAATCAGGTTGTCGCCAACAGTGGGAATCACTTAGGTCGAACTTGGCCAACGAAAGTATTTATGCCATTTGAAAACCCAATTCACATGTGAAAAAAGAGGAGGCTCAACTTATGTTGATGTTGAAATTAACTGCCCCCAGTAGTCTTTCTTAAATGTGAAGTCAGCATTTTACTTTCTTACAGTGTATATTGTCTGCTCAATAACCAGCAATAAAAGATTTCATTTCGATTCAAATAATATATTTCTGGAATTGGTATCCATTATTATCAATTGTATTTTCTTCACTTCTATTCTTCTGCTTTACTTTTTTTGCTTTTGTCTGTGGCATGTTGCTTTAAATATTGCCACCGTAAAGGATTATGGGATACCACTATCTCCTTTCCTTTCACAAAGGTTGCTCGGGAGTAACCTATGCTAAAGGAGGGTTAAAGGAAGCATCGAGGCTCCTTCACTAAGCATTTTTAGAATTCGAACCACCTTTCCTTCAAGCACTTCCGGGTCATCTCCTTAGGAAAGGAAATTTCCTATGCAAGAAAGAGAATTCGTAGAGATCCCTGCTCAATGGCGCAGGTCAACATCAAGGAGAGATTTGCTTCTGCATCATGGGAGCCAGCCACGCCCTACTCATGACGTGCCGGATGCAGAAATATTTTCATTGTTAGCATTGTTAGCCTTGTAGCATCATAAGCGAGAGGTTTGTCTACACATCCCTCGGCGACTTTAAGTGATAAAAAGTCAACACAGTGCCTCAAAACCATCAACGTCATTCATGTTAAGTAAAAGGAAAAACCTCGGCCACGAGAAGTTAACTGAGCTCTCTCGGATGCTGGGCCGAAACAACATTTGTTTCACTACTACTCCTTTCAGCTGCCCACCCCCCCTTCTCCTGCAAAAAATAAATAAATAAAACGGCTAGTCCGGAGGGGGGAGCTCGGCGGCAGCCCGGCAGCTCAGCTCCGGCAGAGACTCCCGGAGCTGAGCTGCCGGGCTGCCGCCGCGTTTCCCCCGCCGGAGCTGCTTGTCCGCTGGTCCACAAAATCTTAGCTATGCTCTAATCGGAAGGGGGCTTGGGGAAGTTGGAGGTAATATTCAACTGTGCCCCCTTCCTACGTAGGAGGGGGCGCCGAAACTGACTCGCTCGTTTGGTAACTGTAGGCGGGGTACTTTCAGAAATGCATATCTCGCTCAAAAAATCATCTACAGACTTTTTTCAAAGTTTGTATGCGTGTGGGAGCACCAGAGACCCAAAGCAACACCCCAAATCCTAGGAAAAGTGTTGTTTTCATAATATTTCCCCTTTAAGTTTTATTCTTTCTTTCTTTTTTTCTTCTTTATTATTCTCTACAAACTTTGGGACCTATCTCCATCCTCCATTTTTCACCTAAAGACTCCGTTCCAAAAAAAACAACTGGCGGGATTATTATAATTCTTTCTCAAACATCAATCAATACCATACCTTTCATAAGGCATATCGTTTGTACATCTAGTACCACTACTACCTCAACTACTACTACTCCTACTTCAGCAACTACTACTCCTACTACAGCTAGTACCACTACTACTACTATCCTCCAGCTTCGACAGTATCACAGTTTAGCTTCCAGCTTTTGTGACAATGTATTTCAGCACTTTGCTTCCTCAGATAATGCAATTCAGCGTCTGTCAGTTTTCGATTTCAGCTTCCAGGTTTTTAGCATCGCACTTCGAAACATTTGACCTTTCAGATTTTTCAGCAGTGCAGGGCAATACATATTACCTTTCAGTTTCTTCAGTTCACTTTATTTTACATTTCTGCATTTTTAGCAATGCTTTGCGCTTTTCATTCAGCTGTCACTTTATTTGTTCCCAACAATTCTTTTATTTTTTTAATTGTGTGCATGTTAACATTGTTAACTCCATTTAGACTTTTGAACTCTGTTCAAATTCCTTGACTTGATTTAAGCCATTTAACGTTTCTTTACGTCTAAATCTATGTGGTTTTATTAAAACATATTTTATTCCTCACTTTGTACCACAGCACTCACTACATTTTCTGCAGGAATACATATTCTAGTTATTAATATTATTATTTTTTGTGAAATTAAGGCCCTGTCCACACTAACCCGGGTAAATATAGAAACAGACATTCTCAATCAACAACACCATCAGGATGGCTCTACTTAATGTGAGGTCTCTTAATAACAAATCATTTTTAGTTAATGATTTTATTACCACTTCTAAACTGGATTTTATGTTTTTAACTGAAACATGGCTGGAACAAATTAACAGTGCAACTGTTCTGATAGAGACAGCTCCTCCCAACTATAACTTTTTTGATGCATGTAGATCTGGAAAAAGAGGTGGAGGGGTTGCTGCTATATTTAAAAATGTATTTCAGGGGAAACAGATGTTATTTGGTGATTTTCCATCGTTCGAATACCTTAGTGCTGTATTGAAATGCTCCCCCAGAGTTCTCCTATTAATTATTTACAGGCCACCCACATATTCTGCAAATTTTTTAGATGACTTCACAGAATTATTGTCTAGCATCTCCACAGAATTTGACTGTCTAGTTATAACTGGTGACTTCAATTTTCATACTGATGTTTTGAATGACAAGTGTGCAAAAAAACTTTTTGCCATTTTGGACACATTTGAACTGTCTCAACATGTGAAAGAGGCTACTCATTGTAAGGGGCACACTCTAGACCTGGTTATCACAAAGGGCCTCAATGTTTCTGATCTCTCTGTGACTGATCCTTCCTTGTCTGACCACTTTTGTGTTTTCTTTAACATATATTTTATTCCCGATATACAGACAAAATCAAACACTGTCAAAAAACGGTATATCAATGAAGATTCTAATGTACTTTTTAAAAAGGCCATCTCCTTGCTACCACCTCTAAACCCATGTTCTCCTGATGATCTTGTAGAAAACTTTAATTTGAAAATTTTGAAAGTCATAGATGTCATTGCACCTTATAAGGTTAAAACGATTTCTGGAAAGCAAAAGGCACCCTGGAGAAAAGCTGCTTCTGTAACAGCACAGAAAAAGGAATGCAGGAAGGTTGAACGCATCTGGCGTAAAACAAACCTCATATTCACCATGATATCTATAAAGAGAGCCTCCGTGCCTACAATTTAGACTTAAAAAATGTTAGAGAAACATTTTTCTCCAATATCATTAAAACCAACACAAATAATGCAAAGACCCTATTTGCAACTGTTGACAGACTGACCAACCCCCCAACAGAAATTCCACCTGATCTCCATTCCACGCAGAAATGCAATGAGTTTGCAGCATTTTATATTGATAAAATTGAAGGTATCAGACGCGCCATCAATATCTCCACTTCAAACAAAAATGTTGGACTACCACCCTGTTCAGGCAAAAATTACGTGGCAAGGATGGCATGCTTTAATGTTATAGACTCTCAAAATCTTGTGGAAACTGTGACACAACTAAAGCCATCCACCTGTTGCCTTGATACTATACCTACCAACCTCTTTAAGAATGTTTTCGACTGCCTAGCAGTAGACATATTCGATATTGGTCTGTAGTTGTTAATAATAGAGGCATCTAGGCTCCGCTTTTTTAAAAGGGGTTTAATATCTGACTCTCAGTTATTAAACCCCTTTTAAAAAAGCGGAGCCTAGATGCCTCTATTATTAACAACTACAGACCAATATCGAATCTACCCTTCATAAGTAAAATCATTGAGAAAGTTGTCCTCCAGCAACTAAATCACTTCCTGGCATCAACTGGTTGCTATGACACCTTCCAATCAGGATTTCGACCCCTGCACAGCACTGAGACCGCCCTTATTAAAGTTGTAAACGACATCCGTCTTAACACAGACTCTGGCAAAACCTCAATACTAATGCTACTTGACCTCAGTGCTGCATTCGACACTGTAGACCATACATTACTTCTGGAAAGGTTAGAAAACTGGGTGGGGCTTTCAGGCACTGTTTTAAATTGGTTCAGGTCTTACCTACAAAATAGGAACTACTTTGTTTCCATTGGCGACTTTGTATCAGAATCAACCAACGTGACATGTGGAGTCCCACAAGGTTCGATCTTAGGACCCTCTTTATTCAACATCTACATGCTCCCACTAGGGCAAATCATGCAAAATAACAATATTGACCATCATTGCTATGCTGATGACACGCAAATCTATGTATCGCTATCACCAAATGACTATCGGCCCACAGATCTGCTGTGCCAGTGCATTGAGCAAGTGAAGGAATGGATGTGCCGAAATTTCCTTCAACTAAATGAGGACAAAACAGAGATAATTGTATTTGGTTCTAAAACGGAAAGGCTTAAAGTAACCCAACACCTTCACTCTCTGTCCCTGAAAACCTCAATCAAAGCCAGAAATCTAGGGGTTATCATTAGAGCTTTCAAGCGACTAAAAAATGTAATCGTGATTAATCGCATTAATGTCATAGTTAACTCTAATTAATCGCGATTGATCGCAAATTCTTTTTCTATGCTAAATATCCCTTGATTTTTTTGTCCCATAATTATTCTCATTTTAATTCTCTTATCAACATGGTGAAGGGCATCGGCTTGCCTTGTGCAAATGATTTTTTATTGATAACAACATTGGCATATACACTGATCAAACAGGACGATACAAAAAAAGAGCCTATAGTGCAATTAAACGACTGCTTTGAACAAATGTCATTTGAACATAGCAGTCAGGCTACTGCTTCTTTGTTTTGAGCCAAAGAAAAAAAAAAAAAAAAATTTTTTTGTTTTTTTATAAAATAATTGCGTTAATCGCGCGATAAAAAATTTAACGCCGTTAAATTTGGTTTGCGTTAACACCGTTAACGCGTTTAACTGACAGCTCTAGTTATCATGGATTCAGATTTACATTTTGACAGTCACATCAAATCAGTTACAAAATCGGCATATTATCACCTTAAAAATGTAGCAAGACTTAGAGGGCTCATGTCCACCGAAGACTTACAAAAACTTGTACATGCCTTTATCACTAGTAAGCTTGATTACTGCAATGGTCTCCTTACAGGTCTCCCAAAACAAACTCTGAGGAAGCTTCAGCTTGTTCAGAATGCTGCTGCTAGAATTCTAACAAAGACCAAAAAATTTGATCATATTACACCAATTCTGAAATCGTTACATTGGCTTCCTGTAAGTCAGAGAATTGATTTTAAAATCATGTTGCTTACCTATAAATCCCTACATGGTTTAGGCCCAAAATATTTAACTGATATGCTTCCACTACATCAGCCTTTTAGACCACTAAGAAGCTCTGAGACCAATCTGTTAATTATCCCCAGAGTAAAGACAAAACATGGGAAAGCGGGATTTAGTTACTACGCAACAAATAGCTGGAATAAACTCCCAGAGGATTTAAGACTTGCCCCAACTCTGAGCACCTTTAAAACAAGACTGAAGACTTTTATGTTTGCTATAGCTTTCTGCTAAATAACTTTGCCTTTATTTTCTATTTTAATACTAAAATGCCTTTTTAACTTTCTATTTTTTGCATATGTTTTTCTTTTACTTACCTATTATTTTATTTTATTGTATGACAATGTTTATATGTGAAGCACTTTGAGTCTGCCTTGTGTATGAAAAGTGCTATATAAATAAAGTTGCCTTGCCTTGCCTTGCCTCAATGAAAACGATCTCCGTCCACACTATCGTTTTCATAGTTTATGGAATGTTTTGCATCCACGTTCCAAACAGATTTTCTTTTGATAAACAGTCGTTGTCATGGTTACGCGACTCCGGCCACGCCTCTCTGTCTAGATAAGGGTTAGTGTGAACAGGGCCTCATATTCATAAACGAGTAATGTATGGTCCTTCAACTTCCAATTTCAAGTGAAAAATATAATAATTTACGAAAAATATTTGTAAAGCTTGTTTCATGTGGTGCCCCCCCCACTGGTTGTCAGTGGTTGGGGCCCCTGGGAACGGGCCCACATACCCTCATGGATAACCACGGCCCTGCATCACACCATAGAGAGTGAAATGGAACATGTGCCGTCTGCGTGGTTTGTTGGAGAGAAGTTTAACTATCTGTCGACCCTGGCTAGGCGCCAGGGGTCGAAGGCAGAACACACTTTACCACACGACCCACCTGACGGCTCACGTACTGGCTCACTGAAGAGGCCCTTCGGCCTGTAGGGGGCGATGTGAACACGATCCTGAACACAGCAGTTTTGTGTGCGTTTGTGTGTGGAGCACACATGGAAATTAACTTTTTTGCCCACCAGCCACTGTGGCAGGTAGATTTAAAAATCTACCAGCCATTCATCTTTTTTACCAGCCACTTTTTATACGCTATATATTTTTTTAATATATGCGTACATTTTAAACAATATAATGCAACAACAATAGATAAGATAAGTGTTTTTCATACACATCAGTTGGTGTTACAATGACAAGTTTGGGGATAATTCATCTATACAAAGTATTTTCATTAAAAAACAAATTGACATATTAACAATAAAACAACATGCATGGCTACACCATCATAAGTCGGAAGGATCATTTGTTTTTTTTATAATGTGACTGCATACAAATGTGTCCACAGACATGGTAACTAACGTATGATAGTAAGCATAATTGGCCCTTAACACTAATATTCAGAAAAAAACACTGCCTCAAAAGGCAGTGTTGTATTGGCTTAAGGCAGCAATACAAGTAGAGGCATATACTTGAACTTTATACTCTGAACTTTTAAACGTTGCAAACGTGCAAACTATATTTATGTGGCATTCAGTCCAATGCTTAAAATATATCTGTGGCATTCAGCAGGCCAATGCTGTGGTAAAGTGTGTAAAGTATGACCAAGTGTTTCTTTCTGTTCAATATATAGAACTTTATCAATCCCCTCTAGGAGAAATTTGTTAATGTTTGTCCCTATAAAACAATAATGGTAAAATAATAAATACAAAACATGACGGTAACTGTGTAAGTCAAGCCGTCCAATCCGAAGGCTCTACCTAACCGCTCCCCCTACTCACTTCCACCAATGCAAAGGGAACAGAACTGAGTAGGGGAGGGCGTAGCCTAACTAGTTTGTGACAGACCCAGAGAAACGCAACGCAAATTCAATTCAACATGTATGAGGCTTTAATAAAATCCCGGACGATCAAATTCCGCAACACATTTTTTAAAAGTGTCTCAAAAAGCGGGCATGTCCGGGCAAAAGAGGACGTCTGGTTACCCTACGTATGGGAAACCGATTTGATCCCTACCTGTAACACTGTTAAATAGCGGCCCAAATTGGTAATTTCTCTGCTTGAGAAATGCGAAGTGTGGCGTGTGCATGGGTTGAATTCTGTGTGTCTCACGCCGAATGCGTGAGACTTGAGAGCCCTGTTACCGATACATTATCCCGGATTCTGACAGTCGCAATTCAGCAAAAGAGGCGTAGAAGAAGAAGGGGGCCGGATGTTGACGGTAATGGTTGTGGAACTGTGCAGCGCCGTATAACGAATGTATTAAATATGCAAATTTGATCGGACCTGATTGGAAAGTCTACCCGACACAGTGGCGGGTGAAGTGACATCCCTGGTGTGTTAATTTCCTGGTGTGTTAATTTCCATCCCTGGTGTGGAGTATGTGTGTGTGTCTTTCTCTGTGTGTGTGTCTCAGTCTATTTGTGTGTGTGTGTGTAACTGTCTTTGTGTTTGTGTGTGTGTGTGTGTGTGTGTGTGTGTGTGTGTGTGTGTGTGTGTGTGTGTGCGTGTGTGCGTGCGTGCGTGCGTGCGTGCGTGCGTGCGTGTGTGTGAGTGTGTGTGTGTGGCCGTGTCTCTGTGTGTGTGGCCGTGTCTATGTATGTCTGAGTCTGTGTGTGTTTGTGTGTGTGTCTGTGTGGCTCTGTCTCTTTCTGTGTGTGTGTTTGGTTGTGTCTATGTGTCTCTGTGTGTGTGTGTGTGTGTGTGTGTGTGTGTGTGTGTGTGTGTGTGTGTGAGGGTCTATTTGTGTCTGTGTGCTTCTGTCCGTCTATGGCCTCGTCCACACGAAGCCGATTTCATGGCGAAACCGCAAAGGTCTTGTGTGGCCTTCCGTCCACACGAAGCTGGCGAATCCGCTGACCGAAACCGCAAACTTCTGAAACCACCCTCGGAGGTGGTTTCAAATCTACCTGGTTTCGTTGGATTCGTGTGGACGTCTGAAACCGTAAACCATGACGACATCGCCCCACCACTCGACCCTCTAGCCAATGACTGTGGAGTCTCAGAACTCACAACAACAAAGATGATGCCGGACTACAGGCTTGTAATCGTTCTGCAGTAGAACATGTCCCTTGTTGGGTGGCTAAGCCATTATTTATTGAGACTGTTGACTGACCGTTTGTTTGTGTTGTTAGTGGTTCGGGGGGCAGCCTTTATGCGCATGCTCGCCTCTTCTTCTTATTTAATTTTCTTCCTGATTTCTGTAGCAGAAGCAGCGCCCCTTATGGGCCTGGCATGTGTACTACAGCATTTCTACAGATCTACCCGGTTTCGCTTGACTCCGTCTTTACGGAGATACTCCGAAACCGGAGAGATCGAAACCGGAACGGTTTCGCCCGTTTCGGCTTCGTGTGGACGGGGCCTATATGTGTGTGTGTGTGTGTGTGCCTCTGCCTTTGTGTCTGTGTGTCCATCTGAGTTTCTAAAACCATAACCAACCACCACACAGCTTCAATCACCACTATAACTTCTATAAACTAGACAAATATTTGAGGACCACTGTAACACAAAACCAACCTGATTGATCACATACTGGCTCGCTGAAGAGGCCCTCTCGCCCATAGGGGTCCACACGAGCCTGAATGCAGTAGCTGTTCCCAGGGTCGTTCAGCCTCAGTCGCACCCTCTTGTCTGCCACACCCTTCTTCTCCAGCACCTGTGATGGATGTTGGTTAGAAAATGGACAGATATTTTCCTTTGTATCCATAACAACTGACCAGGTTATGCAGGTCATTGAGGAGCTGTTTGTGTGTGTGTGTGTGTGTGTGTGTGTGTGTGTGTGTGTGTGTGTGTGTGTGTGTGTGTGTGTGTGTGTGTGTGTGTGTGTGTGTGTGGGTGTGAGAGAGAGACAGGGAGAGAGAGAGAGAGAGATATTGCCATAAAAGTCGTATATTAAAGTTGATCTTGTATTTTGCGTCAAAGATGCCAAAAAGATGAATTAGGCAGATAATGATGATGGGATATAAAAAGCACTCTGATGAGGCACAGTGAGTCAGCAGCGCTAGGAGAGCAGAGGTAGGTTAGATATCAACATTTTGGAAAAAATATGACTTCAGGCTAACGATATCACAGGCCTGTGACGTAATTTTTTTCCTCTCTTGTTATTTTTTTATTATTTTTTTGACTGATGGTTAATCCCCAGGGCCAGTTTGATTCGGACATGAGGAACCACATGGGAGGAAATTAATTAATGTTTCCCAGAACCCTCCAGCCCAAATCAGATTGCATCAACAATAAAACACAAAGAGGACTTCAGGGGTTCCCCTTTTACAACCGACAGCACAAATTCACGTCTGTGTGTGTGTATGTCTATTTGTGCATGTGTGTGTGTCTGTCTGTGTGTGTGTGTATGTTTGTGTGTATGTCTATTTGTGTGTCTGTGTGTGAGTGTCTGTGTCTGTGTGTGTGTCCCTATCTGTGTCTGTGTGTCTATCTGTGTGTCTAAACCCATAGACAACCACCAAACAGATCCCACCACCACTATAGCACATCTATCAACGTCCATCAAACCCTCCCGTACACAGAGAGAGCTCTCAGGACCACCCTTCCATTTAACATCGAGGGCGTTTAGCAGACGCTTTTATCCAAAGCGACTAACAACCATTCATTCACCCATTCACACAACGACAGCGGAGTCGACAACGCAGGGCGACAGGCAGCTCGTCAGGAGCAGTTAGGGTGAGGCATCTTGCTCAGGGACACCTCGGCACTCCCAACCCGCTCTACCTCCTGAGCCAGTGCCGCAGACCGGACCACCCCTCCCCCCTGGCGCCCCCTTGTGGTCATTACGTGGTCAGGCCGGTCCTTCCTCCAGTACTGCAGCACGTAGGAGACCTTGCTGTAGCAGTCTGTCAGCGGGCGGAGCACCCTGAGCACGGGGTCCGCCATCACCACCTCCACCTCTTCGGCTTTGAACTCCACCTGCAAGGTGGGGGCCCCGATGACGGCTAGGGTGGGGGGGATGGGGGAGAAGGGCGGGAAGGAGAAGGGAAGCAGCAAAGGAGGAAAGGAAGGAGGGGATAGAGGGAGGGACTTCATTGATTGGTTTAGGCTTAATTGGCCGACAATTTAAAAAACTGAGGACAAAAGATTGTTCCTTGACCCCAACATCTCTTTGTGTTGATCAAGCTTGCGTGTGTGTTAGCGTGTGTGTGTGAGTGCAATGTGTGGGTGCAATGTGTGTGTATGCTTGTCATTATCAGTAGTCGTATGTGTGTGTGTGTGTGTGTGTGCGGTCCACAGTTTCTAAACACGGGTGGGGGGGGGGGGGGGGACTCACTGTCCTCCGAGGGTTTGTGGAGGACCTTCACCCAGCAGGACTTCATGGTCCCGGCCTCCGCCCGGACCCTCAGGAGGAAGACCCCCAGACAGCTGGGGACGGGCCCCATGTCACAGTGCCGGTCCCCTGTGTGGTTACACACGGTCTGGAATTCATCCAGGACCCTAGGGGGCGACAGAACAGTACAGGGACTTCAGTTTAGATACCCCTCTCATAATTACCTACTTTATTTTAGTTGTATTAATAACATTTTTTATTGTGATCTATGCTGCTACTTATTTTAACATTTTTTATTTTTCTAAGTTACTTTAATTTGTATTTATTTTTGTATAGGCATATACATTAAATACATAATGCTTTGATATTAAAAAAATAGTAAATAGGAGAGAGAGAGACAGAGAGAGAGACACAGACAGACAGACAGACAGACAGACAGACAGACAGACAGACAGACAGACAGACAGACAGACAGACAGACAGACAGAGAGAGACAGAGAGAGAGAGAGAGAGAGAGAGAGCGCCCAGTAGTGAGGGAGCGGTATAGCCCAGGGACTCATTTCCCGATAGGAAAACGAGGATCTTGCGAACCTTCCTATATTTCTTTGGAGCGTTTCCGAAACTCCTCTTAACATGAACGTGCGTGCACTGCTCTAACGACGTTCGTAGGATTGTAACGGTGCTGAAATGGGCTCTGTAGGAGGGGGAGACGCAGGAATGTCTCAGGAAAATAGGCTTAAAAAGGGTTCAAATATCACCACATCAAGGCCAACAGCAGAGTAGCCTACGAAGTGATAGATATAACATTAATGCTAAAGATATTAAAACACAATTGATTACGCCTAGGCCGATAGGACTGATATGCTATATCAGTCCTAATCCTGAACACACTAGCCGCGTTTACATGGCAGATCTATGCCGCATAGATTTCTATGCGGCATAGATCTGTTCCTAAAATGTGTTCCGAATGTACTGTATACATGGCAGTAACAAAAGTGTCCGTTATGTCTCTCGCGCACACCTGACACGTCTCTGGACCGGCGGCGACATAATGGATGTCTTATCACTATCGGGGATTTTAAATTTGATTTTAATGAAAGCACAGCAGGAGAGAGCTTTTTTCTGCCTGCTCCTTCAATTAAGAAGGAGGAGGACAGCGCAGCAACGTCAATTTCTCGTCAGAACTTTATATTTACCCTATAGCTCCGCCGCAAACAAGAGGAATTTGGATGCGAGTCCGCAGCCAAGACTGGTGGGAGAGAGTGGTCTTACGGGAATTTAGTGACCAGGAATTCTCGAAGGTCCAATTGCGCACTACTGCAGCTGCCATCTCTCTAAGTTAAGAATTATTTTAACGTTCAGCCTGCAAAAGTACTAGTAGTAGCCTACTAATTTACAGTTATCTCGGACGCGCGCGGACACCTCATTAATAAACACCCATGTCCCGTCGCTTAGCAACCGTGCACGCTTACCGGACTACTTTTACGGAGTGATAACAAAGACGTGAATCAGGCAATAAATCCACTTTCCTTGACAGCGGTGAAGTTCGGTGTGCTTAAAAGTACCGACGGAGCTCGGTGAACTACTGCGGCTGCTCTAAGTTAAACCCCAATCTATGCGGAATAAGTGTATACATGGCGATTTAAAACGGACTACACCACCTATTCTATTCGGCATAGAATCTATGCCGAACAGATAATTGTATTCCGAATGAGGCGTATACATGACCATTTTCTATGCCGCATAGAAATCTATGCGGCATAGATGTGTCCATGTAAACGCGGCTACTGTGAGTCCATTTTTTTCACTGCATTTTCCCCCCTGAAATAATTCCATGTTGGAAAAATCAAAAAATAGCTTGTGTGACAAGTACATTTATTGATTGATTGATTCTTTTAATGACCACACAGCCAGGCTGGTGGAATTTGTTGTCAGCTTGGTACAGGTTCCAACTTAAAAAACATATAACACAGATATACATACAGAATACACACTACACAATACATAAGGGCCATGATTAATCCTTAACGTTCAGAGTTCAGAAAGTTTATTGCAGTTGGGATGAAACTGTTTTTTAACCGGGTTGTTCTGGCGGCAATTGTCCTTTAACGCCCCCCAGAGGGCAGTAGCTTGAAGGCATAGTGTGCAGGGTGAGTGGGGTCGGAGATGAATTTCAGTGCTCTGCGTAGTGTCCGTTTGTGGTAGAGTGAATCAAGGGATGGAAGGGGTGTGCCAATAATTTTGGATGCTCTATTTATGATGCGTTGTAGTTTCTTCCGGGAGAGTGAGTCTAGGCTGCCGAACCAGACTGTGATGGAGAAGGTGAGGATGCTTTCTACGATGGCTGTGTATAAGTGGAGCAGAAGATGGGACCTTACCCTGAACTTCTTGAGCTGACGGAGATGGAAAAGTCTTTGCTGGGCTTTTTTGTAGATGTGGTCTGCGTTTATTTTCCATTTGAGGTTATTGCTGATGTGGGTTCCAAGGAGTTTGAATGTGTCAGTGATGGAGATGGATTCACCTTTAATGAGCACAGGAGTTTTGGGGGAGGTTGGCGTCTTGGGTCGATGATGAGTTCCTTTGTATTTGATGAGTTGAGTATGAGATCATGGTCTGTACACCAGGTCACTGCTTGGTTGATCTGTGCACGGTATTCTGTTTCTTGGTTGTTGGTGATGAGTCCTATGATGGTTGAGTCGTCCGCGTACTTGTACAGGTTGACAGAGCTGTGGTGGGATGTGAGCTTGTTTGTGTAAAGGGAGAATAGCCAGGGTGAGAGAACACAGCCTTGGGGTGTGCCTGTACTGAGGAAGAGAGGGGAGGATGTGGTATTTTTGATATTCACCTTTTGTTGCCTGTTCCAGAGAAAGCTGTGAATCCAGTGACAGATGCATGGGTCGATGTTCATGTCCAGTAATGTATTGAATAGTTTGGCCGGGTTTATTATGTTGAATTCAGAGCTGAAATCCATGAACAGGATGCGGGCATATGTGTTGGCGGACTCCAGGTGGTTCAGATGATTGGCGCTCAAATGATTTCATAACTGCTGATGTCAAGGCAATGGGTCTGTAGTCATTGAGGCAGGAGATGGTCTTGGTTTTGGGAACTGGGATGATAATGGATTCTTTGAAGCAGTTGGGTACTGAGCTTTGGCAGAGGGAGGAGTTGAAGATGTTGGTAAAAACCCCAGCCAGCTCCGCAGCACAGTGGTGGAGAACGGAGGGGCTAATGTTATCTGGGCCGGGGGCTTTATTCCTCTTAAGTGCCTTGAAGGTGCTCCTTACCTCCTCCTCGTAGATGGTGAAAGGGGGGGGGGGGGGAGGGGGTCTGGGAGAGATGGTGGTGGAACCGGTGCCTGCTCAAACCTCCCATAGAAAGTGTTAAGTGAATCAGGAAGCTGATTGTCGCTGTCAGGTGTGGGGGTGGGTTTCTTTTTGTAGTTTGTCATGTTTTGTAATTTTTTCCAGATAGAGCGGGTGTCACTATTAGTGATTTGTTCTTCTAATTTAGTGGCATAGTTGGATTTGGCGCTTCTTATTGCAGATCTCAGTTTGTATTTGGCAGCCATATATTGTTCTTTATTGCCTGTCAAATGAGCTGAATTTTTCTCCTTTCTTATTATTTTAATGTCCTTGTTAAACCACGGTTTATTATTATTGTAGTGTTTGACTTTTTTGAGTGGAATGCACAGGTCAACGCAGTAATTGACGTATGACGTCACTGCTTCGGTGACGTCGTTCAGGTCACCTGCGGCAACATCCCAGTCCGTGCACGCGAAACAACCCCGAAGTTGTTCAATGGCTTCGGGGGACCAGTACCGGAGAAAGGTTGTTGGTGTTTTGGAGGATTTAACTTTTTGCCTGTATTCTGGAATTAGCAGCAGCATCGCGTGGTCGGACCTGCCCAGCGGAGCCCTCGGGAAAGCACGGTAAGCCTCTCTGATGGAGGTGTAGCAGTGGTCAAGCGTGTTGGTCCCTCTGCTGGGGCCATTTACCTGCTGATGGTAGCCGGGGAGCTCAGATCATAGGTTGGTCTGGTTAAAGTCCCTGAGGACGATGACTGCTGTGTCCGGGTGTGAATTTTCCACTGAGGAGACGTAGTTGGCTAACTCGGCTATGGTGGTGTTAGTGTTAGCCTCAGGTGGAATGTAAACACAGATCATAATAATTGATGCGAACTCCCGTGGGAGGAATGATGGTCTGCATTTGACAGTGAGGTATTCCAGGTAAGGGGAACATACATGTGTGAGTTCAGTAGAATTCGTGCACCAGCGTTCATTTATCATGATGCAAACACCACCGCCTTTTGCCTTGCCCAATAGTTTGGAAGATCTATCGGAACGATGTAATGTGAAACCTGGAAGAGTTACCGCTTGGTCTGGTACTGACTGATTGATCCAGCCAGGTCTCTTTGTCAGGCAGATGGCAGAGCAGTCACTGTAGTCTTTGTTGGTTTGGATCATAAGTTGTAATTCGTCCATTTTGTGCCGGAGGGATCTTACGTTTGACAGCAGAAGGTGGCCGGTAAGGGCGTCTCCTGAACCTGGCAAAGGTGCCGGAGCGGCGGCCCTTTTGGGCCGGCAGCCATGGTGTTGAGTGGCTTGCACTGTAGATGTTTAATTCCAGTAATTTCTCCTCCAGCAAGGATGTAGATGGGCCCAGATCACTGTGAGAGGTGGATCTGAGATTTAGAAGCTCCGATCGGGTATACTGGATTATGCACGACACTTTACAAACAAATAACGCAGACAATAAAATGACAGACAGGAACACTGCTTGTACTGTGGCAAGCCTCACGGCCGCCATTTTCCTAGGAAGATTTATCTTAATGTGCTGATTTCTGAAACATGCTTTGCGCATCAAAGGGAGCAGACTTTGGGCCCTATTTGAACGGTCTGAAGCGCAAAACGGAGGTAGCTTTGTAGGCGGGGCTCTGCCGTAGTTGCGATTATACCGGCGGATAAACTACTCTTGCGCCCGACGCAAATCTAAAAAGTGTTGCCCAGAACTAGCCTAATTAACCATAGGTGTGGTTTGGGCGTAACGTGCAATAAACCAATGCGAGTGCCATCTCCCACCCCCTTTAAGAGCCATGAGCGCATTTGAACCTGACGAGTTGATATTTTGACAGCGAGTTTACAGTCTCCAATGAGACAGAGGCTTGACCACATGAATTTCAAACTTCGAATGGCTCAGTTTATGGCCAAATAATATGCCCTAATTCACACATGGAATAGCGTTTTCTTCTACAAATTCCGAAATAATGAGTTGTATAAATTGTTGCAAAGAAAACTTAACACACACATGACATGCGGTCTTGTGACCGCAACTGTGGGCTATTTAATGACATGCGGCAATACATTTACACATCGTTTCTTACCAGTATTGTATACATTATCGTTATCAACTTGTGTTCCTAATATGCATGTGTCCCCCCGTTATTGTACATTCGGGGAAAATCGGGTTTGCGCCGGGTGCAAACTAGCAAAGATACATGCGTCGGTGTAGAATGTAAATTGTGCTGGATGCAAGATGGGGCCCCTTATCTGATTCCGCATAAGGTTTCATTGATTGACGCGCACTTTCTATTCTAGAATCTTGGGTGTAATCATTAAAAATGCAACGTTCCATTAATTCATTATCATTGAAACGCAGGGGCTGGGCATTGACACACGGCTATTGCTGACCCGATTAGGAGTGCTTGGTCTAGATCCTGCCTATATTGTTGGGAAGGATGATGTATAGGTCTTTCTACACTGCCAAGCCCGTTCGGTCGCGGCTTGGCATGCTCCAGATTTCACCGTCTTATCTCAAGTTTCCTGTGTTAAACCGAGGGGGTCAAATCCCCCGTTCGTCATGGCGCGGGCTTTCTTGGTTCACTTGAGAAGGCGGGGCTGTGCACGGAGTCTAGACCTCTTTAGAATAATTTGCATACTCCTGAATGTTTTTATTTTTTTCTGAATGAAGACACCTGAATGCAATAATGAGTTCACGTCTGAGTGTAGGCTACAAACGCGATTAATTATGGTCAGGGATGTTCGTAACTGTCTAGACACAGTCCAATAAATTCCAAGTGAACTTCATGACAGCCTCACCGAGGCGCCTACAGGGCTTAATGCAAACAATCGCAACAAAAATCGCCAGCAGAAATTCTCTGACACCCGCTGGTCTCAGCATGATTCATGTACAGTATGTCTTCTGTCATTGATCAATATGAGGAAATGTAACCACGATGGTTGAATTAAAATCAGTGGAAGACAGCAAGTGCAGCTCGAAAGCAACCTCCACCACAAGAGCAATGGAATCATTTGATTTTATTACATGCCTTGTGACTTGGCGTTGGATCGGTACATTTCGGCTGCGCATGTATTTTTGGAATTTAAAATTGCTGCAATAAATTACGTTGTTGTTGACTTCTAACCTGCCTTTGTCTTTGCTGTTTAAAGCTAACAATAGTCTATGAGTAATATATCGGCGGTAACAACTGTTTTTGGGGTATTGCGAAATTGCGGCAGCTGGACATTCAGTGGCATTGGATGTGTTTTAATAAAACATTTCCAATATGTTTTATAATGACCGCTGGTGACGGAATGACAGCTGGTCACGCCACTGAGGCTATAGTAAGCTAACGATGCTCTTAGCATCCTGAGTACCCCTGGAGTCCTCGTTAGCTACGATCGTTTTCACAACGTTCGTTACCAACGATGCTTTTGGGAAACGGTGTGAAAACTGTACGATGCTCGTACGACGCACTTCATGAACCACTTAGGCTAACGATGCTTTAGGGAAACTGGGGCCAGCTCAGCTATGGCTCGCGTTTCCACCACCGACAGTACACTTATGGTAGGGTGGGGTTTAAGTGGTAAGGCGATAGCCGCAGCAGCTACGTAAGCATCGCGATCTCATAGCAACCCGAAAAAAGCGAAGCCTGCTAATAAATCCACGGAAAAGGAAGATGGGCACTATGAACAAAGACCACAATGTAGTCCAACGTCCAAGAAGGACGGCAAACTTTTGCGCGAAATTGTCTTCAATAAACGAAGCTTTCGCTGTTGTGTTTGTTTGTTATTATCCCCCTGTTTCACGGAAGTGCGATTCTATCGACCAATCAACAGACAGCGTGTGTAACTCGAACTTGCTGGCATCCTTTAATGTGTCTCGGTACCCCACCGGAGGAGTACTGCGAGACTAATACGGCTCAGTCCGGATCACGCCTACTTTTGGCAGTGGAAACGGGACCCCTGCCGCACCTTTGCAGACTGGAGAGACAGAGACAGAGACAGAGAGAGAGAGAGAGAGAGAGAGAGAGAGAGAGAGAGAGAGAGAGAGAGAGAAAGAGGGAGAGAGAGAGAGAGAGACAGAGACAGACAGAGACAGAGAGAGAGAGAGAGAGACGGAGAGTGAGAGTGTGTACCTCATCTGGGCTGTGTAGGTGAGATTGCTGGTGGAGTATTCTGGGATGTCCCAGGTGAGGACGGCCCCCATGTTGAAGGAGACCACCGTCACGTTGTCCGGTTTGGGCAGCTGTGAGGACGCCTCTGTGAGAACACAAACAAACAACACAAACACAGACCGACCGATGAAAACAAACAAAACACTTTGTCTTGTTTTAAAGGGACAACTTTAAAAAATCGTCTGGCATTTTAAGTAATGTATTAGCTCAAATCAATGTCGTCATTCATAAATATGTCCTCAATGGTGCAAAATCAGCTCCTAACGCTGCTGATTGACTGTGCCTCATTGGCTATTTCCTAAACCAATCACAGTTCTTTTTACATTCCATCATTACTACCTGCCTATTTGACTTAGGGCATTTTTTACGCAAAATAAAAGATGAACCTTAAAGATTACATATTACACCACCAGGTGTGAGTGTGATTAGCCGCTACAAGCCCTTTTGAAAATCTGCCTCTTCCGGACATCACAAGTGTCATGTCCACCTAGATGTGTGACGGATATATCAGTCTACCCGCCCACCCGGTAGACTGTAGCAAACGTTTCTCACCCATCCTTCACACATCTAGGTGGACACGCCCACTTGTGATGTCACTAAGGCTTATACCAGCTTACCACACCCACAAACACCCACAAAGCTTAACGGCTAGCTATGAGGCTAACAGCTTACGGCTAGCAATGAGGCTAACGGCTAGCTGTGAGGCTAACGATACTGAGAAACAGGTGAGTTGGTACGAACCGGTGAATCGGAGTAAGCTCGCGGCGACTATGAGGACTCTGATCCTGGCTGCCATGGCAACGTGAACACAGCGAGCTCTCTGCTCTCTTTCGGCGTCTGAACGAGTGGAAGTGTTTTTCTATCCAGGTAGGAGGAGGGGGCAGGTAGATCGGAAATAAAGCAGAAGTGACTGGTTCTCGGTAAGGTGGAGGGATGTTATATTGTTTGTAAGTTAGTTCCGTTTGCGTTGGTTTTATATGAAGCAGAATAGAATGAGGAGGTGTTGTGGTGAAATGTGTGGACATATGGGAGGCAGACATTTAGGGGTAGGGGGAAATAGATGGCTGGGTTTGGGAGTGTGTGTGTGCGTGTAAGTACATTTGTGCACACAAAGGCCGGGATTGTTGCCCCGGATTGTCCCGCTGCCTGGGCACCGGCGCCGGAGCACCACCACCACTGCCTGGCAGCGGGGCTCCGGCAGGAGACAATCCGGGGCAACAATCCCTTTCTCCTCCATGTCGCGGTTCAATCTGGACAGGGAGTCAAAGCCAAAGTTCCTTTCCCCCAATTACTTCTCCACCATGGCCGAGATAACCCCCACTACGAGTGTCGTTGTGGAACTACCAGAGACGTCAGAGAACCCGACAAAGTCTTTTCACCAAATGGGAGCTTTACGCAAACCTTACCTTATGTTGCGTGTTACGCGCCATAACACCAACAGCAGAACAGTTATCCAAATAACAAAGAAGTGTACAACACTTGCGTTACACTGTGTGTATTCACACAAACACACATGTGGGGCTCGCACCGTCGTAGCTCATCGTCTCATTGGTGGGCCATATTCTCTGGGCGGGCAAAGCAGAGAAACTGTGGGTAACCTGGACCCTTATGACGAAATATGGGGCCAAATTCAAAATCGGCGAGTCTAAAATTTCATTTTTTTCAAAGGCGGAGCAAGATACCTAGTGCTCGTTTTACACCCAACGCCATTTCTAGCTACTGGGGGAACATAGGCAGGCTAGGGGAACTCATGTTAATGTTAGAAAAAGAGAAAACATTTTTATTGCCATTGGACCTTTAAGGTCCAACAAGGAGGATCAAATAGCGAGAACCCTCTGATGGGGGCTCCGGCGGGGGACCACCTGCGATTGGCAGGCCTGACCTGGATCAGTTCCTTTGTTGGACTCGGAATGGGCTTGAAGACATCGTGGTCTTCCGTAACTTCTTGCGCTCTCTCGCGGGCGAGACGTCTTTCCACCTTTGACATGGCGTTTGTCGCTAAACCTACGGTAGCATGTATATGGAAGCCAGTGTTTTATTTAAACAACACTTATATACCAATTAACTTAATGTAACATTTAATAACAAATAATTTGGAACACTGAACAGATTTGAACAGAAAGAATACTATTAAAGTATAGCTAAATGAATAAAGAAATAACGTGTGGGAGGATGCTTTTTTCAACTGTTTGGTTGGTTTAGTCAAATATCCTTATTAGCACTTCTTATTAGGCTATGTAGCTTAAATAATGACATAATCAGGCCGTATAGAATGCAACATGTTTAATAGCCTAACTTTCAATAGATGGGGAAAAACCTGAATGTCATGAACGTCGCAATAACGAGGCGTTACGAGTAGCATATGTGTGCGCCAGAATGGCAATGTGCGTATGCGTGTGTGAGTGACGTCAGCGAGTGAGTGGACGAGCGAGGAGAGCGAGCGGTAGCGCGTGTGTCTAGTGAAGAAGCGAACGAGTCCGGTAGAATAAAGTACCCATCCTGTCAATAATCGGTGGCCGCTTCATTCCGACCTATAAGCAGACAAACTGCCAGTCAAATCACACAAAACACTAGAGACAGGATCACACAGGCCCCCTCTGGATAAATGTCGTTCATATCGCATATGAGCACTTCGACGGCTGTGGAGAAATGCGATCCTCCGTAGCCACGGAGGATTGCAGTCGCATACTTACGGCATCGATAGGAGGGGGCGCTGTCAGCAGACTATTATTTAGACAAATTATTAGCAAATTTCAATCGGACAATTTGACCGCAGAGTTAGAGGGGCGTATCGCGCTTCTGCCTTCTCACACCGCGAGACAGGATCGTGGCTTTGAGCATCGCGATTTTCGGTTTGATACGCGTATCGTTACAGCCCTAATATCTATATATAACAGTATATAACAGTGTTTGTATTTAGATTTTTTTAAGACTTTCTAGTGCGTTTTCATCGTCGTCGCTACTGCTCGATGAAGCCGTGGTGGCCTCCATCTTGCAATTCTGTTGACAAAATTGCCGCTACCTCATTGGTGTAGCAGGATCACGTGTCGAACCATGGCACCACTTGCGACCATAATCTTATTACGCTCTGAAGAAACTAGTTCTGCATAAAACATAGCCGCTAGGAGAATCGACTGGAATTTCAGCAACAAACATTTTTTTTGTATCGTAGCATAACTCGTTTTTATGAACTAAAGATTGTGTAGATGCACGCCTGAGGAGCGGGATGTAACGATAACAGGGTTCACCTTAAGGCCTATACTATGAAACTACTTCTTCGAGTTTAACTCCCTCTGCATCAGCAATCGTCCAGTCGGCGAACAACAGGGTGAGTAGAAAGGGACATTTGTGGAACTTCTGTTAACAGACCCGCCGTGGTTTAATTAGTAGCTTGGAAACACAGATCTGTGATATCTTCGGAGTAATAATTTGTACACTTTATGGTCGGCGTGCTAGCTTGTGGAGATTGACATGACAGGGGCTAATTGACATCGGAGGGTTAGTCAGTTTTAAGGCTGCCAGCCATGTATTAAGGGCTGGTTTCCAATTCAAAGATAGCCTGTGGAAATGTATGATTACTCCAGCTGCCATGGCCCTATATATTCATTAATGCAGCCAGGGGAAATGCAATAAGATGATCCTCCTGTAGACCTGGTTGTTTGCTTTCCGTAGCCATTTCAGCCTCAGAGCCTGACGCATTACCTGCTATGGCTGCTAGAGCCACAGAGTAGGAGTAGGTTACCTTACCATGCCAGTGACGTAGTTGATTGTTGAAATCCAACATGGCGGCGCCCTGTAACACTTTCACCCCTTTCACCGTACAATTTAATCCCTTTTAGCAAGTTCAGCCCTTTTTAGTTAATGTACCAATGAGAGGACTAAGTCTGAAGTATACCAAAAACCGGGTAGTTTGTCACAATAACCTTGAGGTTCAATTTACATCCCTACACAAGGCAGACAATACATCTGTTATATCAACTAAACTTCAAATTTCTGTTCAGTTCATCTTAAAGCAAATCATTTTAGCTAAGGTGACCAACCTGATGAACAAGCGGACACATAGACATGTGTGTAGTAGACAAAAAGCACACATTTATGATTACGCCCATGAGCTACTGACAATTACTAGGCATATCAAGTAGTTGTGTGTTTCACGACATATGCTTGTTATAGACGTGGAACAGGGTGCAGAGTAATTTTAGGCAGCAGAACACAAGTTCAGTATTTTCATTATTTATTATTAGTGGTAGTGCAACGTAACATTAGAGATGGTTGGTTAGTTAGTATACCTGTATGTTCAGCGTGTTATGTGTGTTATATGTTTACCTTTGTGTATGTATGTTTGCTATTTGTGCGTTACGTTTTGAATGACCAAGGTGACAGGCAGGCCACATACTGCCAACCCCTCAATTACTGTATTTGTACGTATGTATTATTGTGTGTAGGGATGTAAATTGAACCTCAAGGTTATTGTGACAAACTATCCCGGTTTTCGGTATACTTCAGACTTAGTCCTCTTAGAAGGTAGGGATGGGCAACGATTGTTGAATATTAGGAGTCGTAGAATATCGAATAATGAATGTGACTAATGTTATTTACTACAGGGCTCTTCTCAATGCTGTTGAACGCTCCGTTCACTTGCATGGGCCTTTCACAACTTCCGGTGGTGAATAATTTTTTGATAATTCACCATAGCTAAGCATATAATGACCAGGGGCGGATCTACTGGGGTGGCATAGGGTGGCAACTGCCACCCTAAAAAAAAGCCTTGCCACCCCAGCTGCCACCCCAGTTGGCAGTGCCAAATTCATTTTTTTTATTTTTTTTTTGCTTTTACAAGTCATTTACGAAAGCGAGTTTCAAATGTCCGACTGCAAGTGAATGCAACCAGGAAATATTGCCCCATCCCGCCTGCCCCCCCCCCCCCTCCCCGAGACTCCCGCCGGCACTGATTTTGATTACAAGGAAGGCGCGAGAGTCCTCCAAACGAACGAAGCAAGCGGCGCGGCAGAGAGACTACATTCTTGAGGTAATACTGATCAACCGTCTATCTATGAAGAAATTATAATAATTAGAAAAGAGCAGGGCTGTGTATTACAGAAACATCATAGTTAAAGACTTAAGTTAAGATTGGAATGCCTTATAGCTGCATAGCAGGCGCGTGCCGTCCATATGGGCAGGTGGGGCGGCGAACTCCCTGCAAAAGCATTCTCCCAAAAAAATAGTTCCTCAGTAAATCATTGCTCCAAGTTTATTTTTAATAATGTGATTGTCACATTAACTATCTATAGTTTCTGTAGGCTTTCCGACTATTTTTGTTCTGTTGATATCAAATTGATGGTGGCGATTCTAGTTGAGTTTAAAGTGTCATGCAATGTGGGGCGGCGGAGCTCAACGACCGCGTCCCTCCGTATGTTTCTCGCATAACCCTGCAGGCTGCAATAAGAATTGCAATCCGCGCTAACAAACACAAACCCTTCTACACTCAGCTGGTTTTCCTGACCTTTAACTTCATGTGCCTCCTTTTGTATCAACAGTCATTCGATTTGATTATATTAAACTTTATTGTCATTGAACCAAGTAACAGGTACTTGGACAACAAAATGCAAGTCATCTTCTGTAAATTATTTACAAATGGCCATCTCTAATCTACTTGGTTGCACACCTGTCTGAACTTTTATAAATCAATATAAGTCATCAATAATTAATAATAAAACAAGCTTCACATCAAGAGCAAAAAAAATAATATGGTAAACCCAAAAAGTCTTGAAAATACTTAGAAATTAAAGATATAAAAAAAGAAAGACAGGGAAATCTTTGATAGCACTTCCCCTGAATCCCCATTTGGCTCTTCCAAGCATGCAGGTAATACACTCTACTTTGGGAGTTATTCTATGTCACCGCGCTTTGAGGGTGGCATTGTATGTAAATTATTGGAATCGGTGAATAAATTGATATTTGCACTCAAGTTGGACTGATGATTGACATCTGATAGGAATATCTCATGGACAAATACCAACTTATTGTTAACTAAAGTACATATTGCAGCTCTCTTTGCATATATTTTTAGCCCCATGCCCCTGCTGGTGTAATAGTGCAGGTGTTTGTTGTAAGGCAGGTTGATTTTGTAATTATTCAGTAATAATTTATTAAATTTTGTCTGAAACCTTTTATGTTTAAATGTAAGGCTTTACTCATCCCACAATAAATTAAATATAATGTTATTGAGTCAAAATATCTAAATGTCGGGGCTTTCCAAGTAAATATTGATTGATATGGCTTTAATTAAATCGGCATACTGTATATACTTCTGCCATAGGGTGCCACCCCTCAAAATCTCCTGTCCCCCTCTTGCCACCCCATGAATATTTTTCTAGATCCGCCCCTGATAATGACATATAATGACAGCATATAATTTTAATATTTTTCTATCATATCACTCCGCAAGAAGTCCGGTAACTTCAACCCAAGCGTCCTCGGTTGCTAAGCGACGTCAACGTCTTTGGCAGACTATTTCTCTGCTGATCAAGACTATGAAAGACACACCAAGTTATTTTTTTAACATGTGTAGTTTACCGTCATGCAGGCTGTGTTCAGTAAGATGAATAAATAAATAGCGATCTAAGCCCCCTTTGAAATAATTTTGGTGAAATAAAAGGATTGATTTCATACAAATCAGAAAAGCCTCTCCCTGTGTCATTGTGTGTGCGTGTATCCGAGGTGCGTGTGTGCGTGCGTGGGGGGTTCTTTATTGACCGATTTTCGAATATTATTCGAATACTAATATCAGCGAATATTGAATAGTATTTTTGCCAGAAATGCATATCCCTATTAGAAAGCTGATGGATGTCTTGAGCGCTGTCGTCTCCTCCTTCCGCCATGATACAAACTTCAAGAAACGTAAAAACATTATGTTGTAGGCTACACAGTGCGCCTGCGCGGCAACTTCAGGATACTCGGATGAAGCGCTGGGAAAGGTTTAAGCACGCGGTTTCCAAACCGCGGGTGCGGTTATCCACCGAGATAATAATTTTATTTGAAATGAAAACGGTAATTGTTATTGACAACATTTTTATCGGGGTTTACCGTTACACCGGTAACCGTTACATCCCTAATTGTGTGTATTCCAAGAAGTCACTTGGCTGGCTCGACAAATGAAGAAGTACACTCCCTGCTAGCTAGCCAAATGAAGAAGTACACTTCTGTGTAGCTAGCCAATTAGAGAAGTAGACTCCTGCCAGCTAGTCAAATGAGGAAGTATTCTACTGATTAGTGCTTTTCTTTACTCCTGGCTGACTCTCCAAACAAAGAAGTTCATTCAAATCAAGGTTCAGTTTCCAGTACAGAGTCAAGACTTCTCGTTCAACACTTTATTTGTGGGCTCAAGCGAGACACCCAAACAGCCACCAGAGTCCTTCAGTAATTGTTCTTGTTAAGTTCATACATACATCAGTATATCAAAACACATGACAAGGGCGAGGCTCTCAGATGCCTTCCAATCATTGCATGTTAACACACAAAAAGGTGCAACACCCTGATTCCTATTGGGTTACCGTTAGACAGAAAAGGCCAATCACAAACCCTATACTGCCGTTTGGGGATCTGTTGTTGGACTGTGGCACAAAAGAAGGCCATTCATTGTTTATCCCAACTCGAGGACAGTGAGAGACAGAGGTCTGCAGGGACGGGGATGTATTTCTGTTTTACTGTATGTATTAATGTATGTATTACTGTATATGTGTTTATGTGTATAATAAGTGAATAACAACAAGTAGGCAAGGAACCATTACTCAATAGCGAACAGATCCTGAACAGATCCAAAGTCGCACAACATTGTCACTGAGCTTCGGACTATTGTGTATTCTCCAAATCTCCGTGCGTCTCTGCGAGTCTAAATCATTTCCTGAATAAAAAGCAAATAATTATAGTAGTAATAATAATAATAAAAAGAATCATAATGATGATTATGATAATTATAGTTAAAGTTATTGTTATATAAGTACTCTTTTTAATAATAATAATGATCATATCATGTTTTGTTTGGAGATGATTTTGTTCTGTTTTAGAGCTAATTTCTTCTGTACTCCTCTGTCCTGTCCTAAACTTAGCGAGGGTGAGTTTAGGAACGTTTTTAAATCAATCATGTCATTAAACTATCTTCCAAAAAAAAAAATCCACTTTTATTGATTCATGGATTCCATGAAATAAAAATAAAATAAATAAAAATAGATAAAGAACCACCCCCTTCTGGCAGCATGGTGGTGCTGCAGCTGTTGTTAGTCTCCTTCTCCAGCAGGGGGAGCAGCAGAGTACAGAGGAGCTCTTCTTTGTTATTTGCTAAACTAAGCTGTTCGTTAAGGATTTTATTTTAGGTGATTTGACCCGACTGGGCTGGCTGTATTTCAACCAGAGTTTCTACCTCATTTCTACTACTGAGAAGAGCTGGATGGACAGTAGAGAAGACTGTCTGCAGAGAAATGCAGACCTGGTGGTTATCAACAGCGGAGAAGAACAGGTGATATGGGGAGGGTGTGTGTGTGTGTGTGTGTGTGTGTGTGTTGTGGCAACCCCCTTCGTCGGCGGCGGGGATTCTGGAATTAATGAACGAAGCAGGGTTGCGGTGCAACGGGTTTTATTGTAAAGCCAGTCACAAAAAGGGAAATCATATAAACTAAGGTTCTTCCGTAATCGGGAATAAGGGCACGGGACCTCCTGGTCCAGCCCTTCCTCGGGGTCGGCGGGGAAACAGCACCCGACGCCTCCGGCTTACTCCTGGTGGGGAAAACGTTTCGTTAAAGCACGTCGGTTCAACAGCACGTCTCTTCCTCGTCTGCCCTCTTCCTCGTCTGCCACGTGCCCAGCCCTTAAAGCTTCTCTGTCCTGGTCCCCCAGGTGCCCCCAATGTTCTTGATTCCCTGGGCCCGGTTGATGTTCCCTCTAGCGCAGCCGGGTGGAGGGGGAGGTACCTTCCTTCCACCACCCGTCCACGAGGCGGGTGCTACAGCGGCTGGCCCCTGGCCTATGGCGTGGGGTTGCCACACACCCCCATCCTCAGCAGCAAGCCGGGGGTTCCTCCTGTTAGCCCTAGGCAGGCGTCCCTTCGGGACAGTGCGTCTGCGTTACCGTGGGCCCTTCCGGGTCGATGGACCACCTGGAAGCGGTAGTCTTGCAGGTCCAGGAACCAGCGCGTCACCCTGGCGTTGGTGTCCTTGGCCGTTGCCATCCACTTTAGGGGGGCGTGGTCGGTGATCAGGCTAAAGTCCCGACCGAGGAGGTAGTAACGGAGCTTTTCTAGGGCCCACTTGATTGCCAGCGCCTCCTTTTCCACCGTTGAGTATGCCCTTTCGCTGGCCAGGAGCTTCCGGCTGATGAAGGTCACCGGATGTTCCTCTCCTGACCGGACCTGAGATAGAACGGCTCCCAGCCCCACCTCAGACGCGTCCGTGTGTACCACGAAGGGGAGGTTGAAGTCCGGGGTGATGAGCACGGGCTCGGTGCAGAGAGCCTGCCGTAGGTGGGAGAAGGCTTCCTCAACCTCCTCCGTCCACTTCACTCGGTCGGGTAGAGTCCTCCGGGTTAGCTCGTTGAGGGGGCTGGCCAGTGTTGCGAACGCGGGGATGAACCTCTGATAGTAACCGACTAGTCCCAGGAAGGACTTCACCTGTTTCTTGGTGGTTGGCCTGGGCCAGGTCCGGATGGCTTGCACTTTTTCGTCCTGGGGTCTCACACAGCCCCTCCCGACTTGATAGCCCAGGTAGGAGGCCTCCTCCAGGCCCAGGCGACACTTCTGGGGGTTGGCCGTGAGGCCGGCGGTTCGAAGCGCCCCCAGGACGGCTCGAAGGTGGTGGAGATGGAGGGTCCAGGTGCTGCTGTGTATTACGATGTCATCTATATACGCGGCGGCGTATTCTCTGTGGGCCCGTAGGATCCGGTCCATCATCCTTTGAAAGGTTGCGGGTGCCCCATGCAACCCGAACGGGAGGACGGTGTATTGGTATAGCCCGTCTGGTGTGGCGAACGCCGTCTTCTCCCGGGACCGCTTGGTGAGGGGGACCTGCCAGTATCCCTTCGTGAGGTCTAGGGTGGATATGAACCGGGCCGGGCCCAGTTGCTCTATTAACTCGTCCACCCGTGGCATAGGGTAGGCGTCGAAGGCAGACGCTTCGTTCAGTTTGCGAAAGTCATTGCAGAACCGGTAGGTCCCGTCTGGTTTGGGTACCAGAACCACCGGGCTGGACCACGCGCTATGGGACTCCTCTATGACCCCCATCTGCAGCATGCGGGCGACCTCTGTTCTGATGACGGCGCGCCGTGCTTCCGGGATGCGGTAGGGCCGGAGGCGGACTCTGACTCCCGGTTCTGTCCGGATGTCGTGGCTGACGGTTGTGGTCCTGCCGGGTCGCTCTGAGAAGACATCTAGATGTTGGAGCACCATGTCCCGCATGTCCTGTGTCTGGCTCGGGCTCAGCAGCTCCCCCACTGGGACCTCTGGAGGGGGCAGTCGAGCGGCCAGCGTCAGGAGAGTTGGATCCCGCGGAGTGGTCAGTGGTTGCCACCGCTTCAGCAGGTTGATGTGGTACAGCTGGGTGGTCTTGCGTCTCCCCGGTTGCCGTACCCGGTAATTGACCTCGCCCACCCGGTCGATGATCTCATAGGGTCCCTGCCATTTGGCCAGGAACTTGCACTCAGAGGTCGGGATGAGGACGAGGACCTGGTCGCCCGGGTCGAAGGTGCGCAGCTGGGCTCCCCGGTTGTACACCCGAGCTTGGGCTTGCTGGGCTCGTCCAAGGTGCTCCCGGACCACGGGCCACACCTGCGCCATCCTGTCCCGCACCTGCTCCACGTGCTCGATGATGGTGCGGTGGGGGGAGGGTTGGCTCTCCCAGGCGTCCCGGGCGATGTCGAGGAGCCCTCTCGGTCGTCTCCCATAGAGTAGCTCGAACGGGGAGAAGCCGGTGGAGGCCTGGGGTACCTCCCTGATGGCGAACAGGACGTGAGGGAGTAACTGGTCCCAGTTCTTTCCATCAACCTCCATCACCTTTTTCAGCATGCGTTTTAAGGTCTGATTAAACCTCTCTACCAGTCCGTCGGTCTGGGGGTGGTAGACGGAGGTCCGGAGGTGGCGGATCTGTAACAGACTGAGGAGGTCCTTTAACACCCGGGACATAAAGCAGGAGCCTTGATCTGTCAAGATCTCCCTAACTATTCCCACCCTGCTAAATAACGTCATTAGCTCTCTTGCCACTGCCTTGGCTGTGGCGGCGCGGAGAGGTATGGCCTCTGGGTAGCGGGTCGCGTAATCTACCATGACCAGTATGTAGCGGTGACCACTGCTAGTTCTGGGGAGGGGGCCTACGATGTCTAATGCCAGTCTGTCGAAGGGGACCTCGATCAGGGGCATGGGTATGAGGGGATTCCGTACGGACGGTCTAGGGGCGGTACGTTGGCACTCGGGGCAGGCTCGGCAGTAGTCCTCTATGTCTTTCTTTACCCCTGGCCAATAAAATCTAGCTAACACCCGGTCCCTGGTCTTATCCATCCCCAGATGAGCCCCTAGGAGGTGTGAGTGGGCCATGTACAACACCTTGCTAACATAGGACCGTGGAACGATCAGCTGTTCCACCTCCTCTCCCCCCCTCTGAATTACCCTATACAGTAACCCTCCCCGTGTGCTGTAATGTGGGTACTGCCGGCAACTCACCGAGTCCCGTGATAGTCCCTCGTGGGTTTGCACGTGTCCCCAGGCGTGTCTTAAGGAGTCATCCTCCAGCTGGGCGGTGGCGAACTGTCCGCCCCTGTCCGCTCGCCCCTCAACGGCCAGGGGGAGGTCGGAGAAGTCAATGAGGGGTGGGCTCTCACTCTCCTCTGGTGGGGGTATCGGCTCGGAGGCGGTCATCGTGCCCGGTGTCCCCGGGGGAAGGGATTCCGTGGACGAGGCGTGAGGCCGGCGTCCTACCTCTCTCGCGGGTCTCTGCGGAGGCTCGTCGGAGTCAGTCGGGGATGGTGGGGGTTGGCCTGCCATGTAGACGGGTCGGCTTCGTAGCTGGCGCGGTCTCGTCCTTGAATGTCGGGGTCTTGGTGGGCGAAGCTCCGCCCCCAACAGTCGTCCAAAGATGGGACAGTCTCGTCCAATTAACAGGGGCATGGGTAGGTTGGGCACTACCCCGGCCTGGACAGTGAAGGTCCCCTTCGGGGTTTGTACTGTGATGTGGTTGGTGGGGTATGTTTCCGTCTGTCCGTGGATGCAGCCCACCTCCACGTCCTGCCCGGGCGTCCCACAGGCTAAATCGGGCCGGATCAAGGTGACCACTGTAGAATGTTGGTGTATTTTAGTGTCTCTCTATTGTTCACATTTCTAGTCTAGGAACAGGCCAGGGCCTCTCATACTGATACAAGGTGTTATCCCCAACATTCTGCCATTGTTATGTTTCAACAAGGTTGAACCTGGTCCTCCGGGACATGGCCAGGGCCAGATACCTTATCAAGGCTGAGAGTGCGTCTGTTCACGTGTTATTCCTGTATCCCCTTTTTGTATAATACTCGCCCCAACCCTTTGGTTCGACGAGTAGAGGGTTTCGACAGCCGAGGAACAAGTCATCGACCACCGGGTCCACTATAGATTATTCAACCTAAGTCTGTATCTCGCTGTACATCCTGGAATAAACCATCTATTCAACCCTCTAATCCAACCTATCAAGCTGCTTTGTTTTCGACTTCAAGAATTACTACTACGACTGAAAATACACAACGCAGAGTCTGTCCGAACAGTTTAGAAATAAGCTGAAATCTAACATTTGGTGCCGTGACACCGTCTTGAAGAGAGAGGAGTGAGAAGACGATTGCCTCTGAAGATTGCCCTGTGACCGAGAAGAGCGCGCGCCCTGCCTGGGAAGACGTCTGATCAACGCCTGCCCTGCTGAGGGACCCGCATCCACAACGCGGCTGAACCAGCGCATCTCTATGCACCACGTGGGAATCAACGGTGACTGAATCTCATTCCACACTCTCGACCAAGAGAAAAGAACAAGAAAGTAATCTTAAAATAATCTACACACACATAACTGTGATTATTATTATTTGTTTTACTATTAGGCTGCACTACATTTGCTGAGTAATGAAGTTGTGTCATTAAGAGCTTGACGAAGTGAGGACCTGTATTAGTGATTAAGAGTTTGTGTAATAATCACTGAATATACGCCATATGAAACTATTGATTGTTTGTTGAATAAGGCCTTTGGTCTGGGTTTGAGTCCTAGAATATTGTTTGTTGAATAAGGCCTTTGGTCTGGGTTTGAGTCCTAGAATATTGTTTGTTGAATAAGGCCTTTGGTCTTGGTTTTGAGTCCTAGAATATTGTTTGTTGAATAAGGCCTTTGGTCTGGGTTTGAGTCCTAGAATATTGTTTGTTGAATAAGGCCTTTGGTCTTGGTTTTGAGTCCTAGAATATTGTTTGTTGAATAAGGCCTTTGGTCTGGGTTTGAGTCCTAGAATATTGTTTGTTGAATAAGGCCTTTGGTCTGGGTTTGAGTCCTAGAATATTGTTTGTTGAATAAGGCCTTTGGTCTGGGTTTGAGTCCTAGAATATTGTTTGTTGAATAAGGCCTTTGAGCTGGGATTGAGTCCTAGAATATTGTAATAGCATGTCATTCAAGTGATTTGTTCATCTTTGCTAGTTTGTCAATGTTGATACGTGTCCTGAATATAACTTAAGACGTCTGGTTTGCTCAGGGCTTTTGTTTTACGACTTGTTGGACAAGGAGTGAAACCGTATTTGTATTGAATTCACTGGTGAGGTTACATGAATCGCTAGAGTTTTTTTGTTTGTGCTATGTTGTTTTGATCCCCGCCGAGGAATCATCTGTATTGTTTTTTTAATCGAAGAGGGAAAAAGTGTGCCATCATCTGTTGTTGGCATACCGAGCTCCATGGGAGGCGTCTATTTGTTTCTTTCTAAACAGCGATTGGTCGCTAGTTTTAGTTACTTTACAGATAGAAAAAGATAGAAAAAATGCCGAAAGGTAAAGGCAGGAAGAAGGCAGAGGAGGAGGAAGAGGATAGCAATCTGAACCAAAGGAACAAGATGTTTTTGAAGTGGAGGTTAGAGAGATTGATCTTTATTCAGTTAGCGAGACTCTGTAACAAAAAGAGAGATGAATTGGAAAAGACAACTGCTCTGAAAAAAATTAGAGTGCAAATCAAACTGCTTGCCGACGAAATTCGTTTGTTCAAGGATGAAGCGACTCGGAACAAAGAGCAGAGGAAGTTCACAGACCTACACACGACGCTAGTCGGAGAAGGACTGATAGCGGCCCACCCCCTCGACTCAGGGCCCTCTGAGGGGAGTGACCAAGGCAAAGGAGGAGGAACCTTGGGAGCCTATGGTTGCATGTACCCCAAACTGCCATTGTGTGGCCCAGATGGGGAATACATCTTCCCTGGTGGTTTACAGGAGTCGAGACACAGTGTTCTTTCAGACATCAACAGCTTTATAGGCGAGTACCCGGTCATCTGCAGTACTCCCCACGTGCCACAGAAGGGAAATCCATCTGCCCCACCTGACTATGCTAATTATGATGCGACCCAGACCCCACAACAATTTCCCCAATTCACCCCTGTCCCACCACATTCCTTTCTTCCACAACAATGTCTACATCCGAACCCCCCAAAACAACAATTCTCCCAGGAGAGGTCTGGAGCAGTGACTAAGAATGAGTCACTCTATGGAGGATTTGATGACAACATACAACCACACATGAAGACCACAGATGAGAAGAAGGGAATAGCCAGGGGACGAGAAAGATTCCCCCAGTCCAACAGGGACAGAGGACGATTCCCCCAGTCAGACAGACAGAAAGAACCTCAACCATGCCACAACTGTGGACAAATTGGACACTGGATGAGAGAATGTAAAGCCCCTCGAAAGATGTACCGTGACCGCTCCAACGAAAGAGTAGGGGAAGAAAACCGCTCAGACAAAATGAAGGAACTATGGAAGAAATTACAGTCGCAGAGTGGTGAAGAACTCAGCCGCATATGCGATTCAATGTCGGAAACCAACAATAACACCGACTTGGAATGACACTCGTTAGATTTGGCACGCAAACTAACTGATACGGGGTGAAGAGTAGGGAGTGTTTGAGTGTTTGTTATTTTCATTCCTTTATTTCTTTGAGTGTTTGTTATTTCCATTCCTTTATTTTTACGAGAGGTTAGTCTTCGAAAGATGCTAGGACTTTTGTCACTGCCTATCTAAGTTCATGTTGGTTCCTTCTTGACACAACTGCTCAGCTTTAGAACATTTTGTTTGTTTTGTTTTATTTTTGAACAAAGGTTCAATCATTCATTCATTCACACAAGGTTTATTGAGAACTATGATGACTGATTACTGATTACTGATATAACCATTTTTGAATCAAGCGATTTATTTTTGTATGATCATTTTTATTAATGTTGGAGGCTGTGACAATGCCTCCCCCATGACTGATACTGCACTTTTTCTTTGTTTCATGTTTCATCGTACCTGGGAGATCCAGGAGACACGGACACTTGTTGAGTCCTTGGGAGGAGTCCTTGAACTGAACTGTGTCTGTGTTTGTCCTGACGCCCTACTATGAACTTTCATCCTCATCCCCCATCACACCTGCGGTGGCCATCAACTGGAAAATAACTCTGTTGCAACTGCTACTCAAAACCAACTGAGTCATGCAGTATTGTCTGTGATGTTGTTCTGCCAAGCAGAGGGAGGTGTCTCGACAGTTGACTTTCTTTAAAAATGTTTTAATCATGAGTAACCTAATGAGTTTGTTATTTTCTTTATTATAGTGGCCTACACCTGGTTTACTTGTGTATGATTTGAATTTACTTGTCTATTGCCTTTTATGCTTTCTTTCATTGATTTAGTTAATTATTAATGGGTCACCAGAAAATACACTGAATTCTCTTTTTGTGGGTGATCTTTAAACTATGTTTAGTATGATCAAGAGGGAGGAATGTAGAATGTTGGTGTATTTTAGTGTCTCTCTATTGTTCACATTTCTAGTCTAGGAACAGGCCAGGGCCTCTCATACTGATACAAGGTGTTATCCCCAACATTCTGCCATTGTTATGTTTCAACAAGGTTGAACCTGGTCCTCCGGGACATGGCCAGGGCCAGATACCTTATCAAGGCTGAGAGTGCGTCTGTTCACGTGTTATTCCTGTATCCCCTTTTTGTATAATACTCGCCCCAACCCTTTGGTTCGACGAGTAGAGGGTTTCGACAGCCGAGGAACAAGTCATCGACCACCGGGTCCACTATAGATTATTCAACCTAAGTCTGTATCTCGCTGTACATCCTGGAATAAACCATCTATTCAACCCTCTAATCCAACCTGTCAAGCTGCTTTGTTTTCGACTTCAAGAATTACTACTACGACTGAAAATACACAACGCAGAGTCTGTCCGAACAGTTTAGAAATAAGCTGAAATCTAACACCACGCTCCCTGAGTCCAGGAGGGCATGGGTGTCGCGCCGTCCCACCCGTACCGGCAGGCTCGGCGAGACGGTCCTCTCGTGTGACCAGCAGGTGGTGCGGAGGCAGGCTCCTCCTCTCTGGTCGGACGGACTGGCCGTGGGCATTGACACGTCCCCTGCGCCGGGACAGTGGCAGGCCAGGTGGCCCTTCTGGCCGCAGGTGTAGCACCTCCACTCCTCTCTCGGAGTCGGGGGGGCGGGGCCTCTGCGGGCCACGATGTTTTGAACCGGGTAGGCGGGGCCTCGGATGACCGGTGTCTGGGAGCGCGGGGTCTCTGTCATCCGTCCGCGTCGCTCGGTCCGCGGCTCCCCCCCTCCGGGAGGCGGGGCTGTTCCTCCGCAAAGCCGCTGGGTTACTTGATGGTTCTCGAGGAGTTCCACGAGATCGTTCACCGTTCGGGGCTGGTTCCCGGAGGCCCAGCGTTTGGCGCCGGGGGGAAGAGATCGGATGCAGCGGTTTATGACGAGACGATCCAGCAGAGGGGGGCCGTCGCCTTCTACGAGCCACCGCTCGGCCAGCCGGACGAGTTGGGAAACCTGGCTTCTCACTGAGCCGAGCGGTTCGTAGCTCCAGTCGTGGTAGCGCTGCGCCTGGGCGGGGAGGCTGTGTCCATAATGGGCGAGGATGGCCTGCTTGAGCGTCGGGTAATGCCCCGCCTGTTGGGGGTGGAGATCCCGGTAGGCGCGCTGAGCTTCCCCGGACAGCAAGGGCGCTAGGATGTGGCCCCACTCGTCCGCTGGCCATTGTTCGCGGTCCGCGGTCCGCTCGAACACGCCAAGGTACGCCTCTACGTCGTCGTCCGGTCCCATCTTTGTCAGCCTCTTCGTGGGGGCAGCGAATGCAGGACCCCGAGCGAGCTGCTCGGCCATTCGGACCATGCATCTCCGTAGGACGTCTATCTCCTCGTCCCTCGTGGCGGGTTGGTCGGCGTGCTCCATCGTGGTCTGGGCTGTGTTTAAGTCCAGAGATCGCGTTGCCTGCATTCTCCACCACTGTGGCAACCCCCTTCGTCGGCGGCGGGGATTCTGGAATTAATGAACGAAGCAGGGTTGCGGTGCAACGGGTTTTATTGTAAAGCCAGTCACAAAAAGGGAAATCATATAAACTAAGGTTCTTCCGTAATCGGGAATAAGGGCACGGGACCTCCTGGTCCAGCCCTTCCTCGGGGTCGGCGGGGAAACAGCACCCGACGCCTCCGGCTTACTCCTGGTGGGGAAAACGTTTCGTTAAAGCACGTCGGTTCAACAGCACGTCTCTTCCTCGTCTGCCCTCTTCCTCGTCTGCCACGTGCCCAGCCCTTAAAGCTTCTCTGTCCTGGTCCCCCAGGTGCCCCCAATGTTCTTGATTCCCTGGGCCCGGTTGATGTTCCCTCTAGCGGAGCCGGGTGGAGGGGGAGGTACCTTCCTTCCACCACCCGTCCACGGGGCCGGTGCTGCAGCGGCTGGCCCCTGGTCAATGGCGTGGGGTTGCCACAGTGTGTGTGTGTGTGTGTGTGTGTGTGTGTATACTTGTTTTTGCTACTTGGAGGGGACTTGAACCTGATTGCACACCAAACCCGTGGGAACTCATGTGTGGTGAGGACCTGAGTCCATATCCCCAGAGGCACAAGCATTGCAAATGATAGAAAACACAATTTTAACATGCTTGGCAATGTACCCCTCAAAATCCTTACAGGTCTTCGTCGGGTAGGTTTCACCGGATTTAAAGTGTGTGGGTGTATCTGTGTGTGTGTACGTATTTTTTGGAGTCCAACCCTAGTGGTCAGTGCTAAGATAACTGTGTGTGCACCTGACATATCAGGTCCCCACCATACCCACCGCACTCCAACCCACGCCCACCCCTAATCACCGCTCATCATCTTCGATGATCTCATCACAAGAGATCATGGAAGGCCTGAGGAACTTACTGGAAGGGTAAAGAACTGTGTGTGCACCTTACATACCAGGTCTTCACCATATGCAAATTGAATTACACTGTACACCAAGTTTCTCTATGAAATTATTATTCATATTGAATATGTTATATTGGCGAAATCATCATAGTGGAGAGTAACTCCACTATGATGAAATGTGAGAGTAACGTCACATAGTGGGGCCGACATTTTAGTTTCTAAAAAACTTTGGATTGGACTTATGGATTTGACAATAGCGATTCGCCTTTTAAGGCTATCGCTATTGGGTTTTCCCTAGGCGTGTGCCGTTGCACTGAAAAATGTGTAATCCCCGTCCACCAACAGCATGGGCCTCAATCACGTCCGCAGTCCGCACATAACGGTGCGCCGGCAGACGTTCTGCTCCCATTTTCTTCAGGACGATCCTGTAGCATACTGAAGTAAATAAATAGATATTATGGACTCAAAGACGATCCGCAGCTGCAAGACCTGTAACACTGGTTACATCTTGCCTTATGACGGCCATGAGGTGTGCGAGGGCTGCCTTTGGCATGAACATGCCGTCTTGGCGCTCTCGCCGCTCTGCCTGTGTCGGCATTATGCTGCGCTGCCAAGACAGTGCAGAGCCGACACTGCCGCCGCCATTGCTGAATGGGCCGACGACTTTACTGTGCCGCTCGACGATGCCCTCTCTCTCCTTGTGAGCTCGGAGTCGGACGACTCCGACCGCGACGAGGAGGGGGCGTCTCCCCCGACTTCCCCTCTCCGAATGGAGAGGCCCGGGGCAGCAGCATTGCCCGTCTCTGCCGCCACCTCACTTCCAGTGGATGGAACCGGGCATTAATGCCAGGGCAGCCGCAAGCCTTGGCCTTGCGGTGCCCATGCCTCAGGCCCCCCAACGCCCGGACCAGCTGCTTGGTATCTGGGGGCTCGAGGCCGCGAAACGCCCCGCCCATCTCGACCCGATCTGGCCGATGTTTCCCGCCATCAGACCGTACTTCAGTGGGGCTGCGGCGGAGCCCGGGAAGCTCGGGGCCCCGGTGAAAACATTTATCCAGGTCGCGAGGGGGAGGGTCTGACCGACCGGGGTTACAGGGCGGTACCGCAGCTGGATCCCGCTCTTAGTGCTGTCTTTGGAGTGAAGCCGGGGCTCAATAAGACCAGCTGACGGCCCAGCTGCATCAGTGTATGATGCAGCAAGAGGCTGTTATGAATAACATCGCCCTGCTGGAACATAACATCTCCACCATGGCGGCTGACCCTCAACGTCTGGCCGAACAGGCAGTCGACGTGGTGAAAACCGCCGGCGTCCTCCTCTGCCTCTGCTCCACCGGCGCAGTGTCAGCGGCCCGGGCGGCGGCATGGCAGCACCTCATACAGAGGAACCTGTGGCTGCAGTAGACCCCCCTCGTATTATTGATCGAGCCAGCCCATTGCTTTTTAAAAGGCAACCTCGCCCGGCTTACCAGCCCCGCCCGCCTCCATCGCAGGCCGCGGCGAGCGGCCAGCAAGGCCTCGGGCAGCGGGCTCATGGGGCGATGTCCCACCCCACAAGCGCCGGCGAAGGCAATTACGGGGCGAGGGAGAAACGTGTGACGGCGAGAAACACCCCTTTACTAAAGACGGCTGTTTTCTCCCCACACCCCAGTTAACGCCGGTGCCTACCGGCTCGGCCGTAACTGTTTCAAACGCATCTCTCGCTACATATAGGCAGGCCGTCAATACACCTCGTATTATTGATTGAGCCCAGCCCTTCATTACCTTTTAAAAAGGCAACCTTGCCCGGCTTACCAGCCCCGCCCGCCTCAATCACAGGCTGCGGCGAGCGGCCAGCAAAGGCCTCGGGCAGCGGGCTCATGAGGCAATGTCCCGCCCCACAAGCGCCGGCTATTACGGGGCGAGGGAGAAGCGTGAAACAGCGAGAAACACCTCTTTACTAAAGACGGCTGTTTTCTCCCCACACAGTTAACGCCGGAGCCTATCGGCCCGGCCATAAATGTTTCACACGCATCTCTCACCACATTATTATTATTATTTATTTATTTGATTAGGACATTGCACATTAATCAACATGTCAGCCAGAGCATCAGTATAAATATGCCGGAGTTAGCTTAGTTGCTAGTTTACATCCGTTGTCCTAAGGCAAGTCAAAAACATATAGGTGAAGGGTTAGAGCAAGAGTTGACTATATTGTAATGTGCCTGCCATGTGATGTGCTCATCAGGCTAGGGTAGGAGTTAGCTATATTTGTAATGTACATGTGATGTACTCAGCAGGTTATTTTTCCCAACATATCCCCCTCAAGTCGTCGCAAGACGACTTTTACTCATTAGGGGTACGAGGGATAGGACTCCAGCGCGGGACTACCATTATAACACCATTAGAAATAACAGAAAGAAGGCAAAATGATCATAAAAACAAACAACCATGGGCATGGGACTAAAACAACTCGCTGGACCGGGTGTATGGGGAACCACGTGGGAGAAACGCTACCCATGCTTCAGACATGGGTATGCCATACACACCCCACCTAGGGGGTGGCATCCACCCCGGCCTTACATCGCGAGCAGACAATACCAACAATACTGGCAGCAGATAATACACAAAAAACATACAACAAGCATACAACAATACAAAAACAAATATCAAACTATACCAAAAAACAACAACCAACAAAATGCAACAATAAAACTAACAGTAAACAATAATGATATAAACAAAAATGCAACAATCACACAAACACTACACAATAACAATCACAGGAAAGAAATGCAACCATGAAACGTGTCCCTAAATAATAATAATAATATCAGAAAGATATGAGGTACACAACGAATGGCAATCCCCCTCAACCCATCCCTAGATGACCACACACTAAGGATGTGAGGAGGAGTTAACTGGTCGTGTAACAATAAGCAATCACACGCATGGGGTATTCAGGGTAGGCCCGGGGCATGGGAACAACTAAGAAACCACGGAATAGAGCATTAGACCCTTTTATTCAACTGCGCTCAGGACCTCATCTGATAAACGGGCAATCAAGGCCCCTGGAATCTCGCCCGTGTGTATCCCCGAGCTCCATCTAGTGGGACAGCGATATAAACAACAACATTTGCGTTCCCGGCGTCAGTTGCGTAGACGCGGGCATAGATATGGGAGCGGCTAAAAACAGTGAAGCGTACAGAAGCGAATACAGCCAGGGGCGCCCTCAAGCCTTAAGGGAACGGGCCGTAGCCCCTGGTACAGGAACGCAGATCCCTGGTCCGGGCGACGTGGGTGCAGCAGGTGGGAGGGGGGTGGTGCCGTTGGCGGGGACGGGAATGGGGCAGCCCACCTGGAGAGGTTACTAGCATGTCACAGGCGGGGGGGGAGGGGGGTGTGGTGGTGGGGTTTCAGCATACGGTGGTGGAAACAGGACGCCGGGGCCGGATGATCTTCATGTATTGGTGCGCTGCATTGCGTGGGGGCTCTTGGACAGTGGGGCAGGGGTCTGTTCCATGTTCTCCAGCCAGATCAGGTCGGGCCCCTCTGGTGGTCCCTCGTCCAAACTCCCCGGTGTATACTCGATCCCCAGGTAAGCCTGGACGGCACCCGCTGCACCTGTAGTGCCCATCGCTCACTGGGCTCTCCATCCATCCCTGCCGAAATCTGATTGCATCATCCTTGGGTAGTTGGTCGGCTCCGGGCGTGTCTGCATCTGGCTCCTCCTCTGGCCCTGGAACTTTGTGTCTCTCTTGCTGGAATTACAAACTTATTTACAACAGTTAGATGTTCAAACATATTTTCCTTAATTCTATTTCTAATTACTCTAATGGAAGTCCCTTTTGGGACCCTCGAATGTTAAGTGAAGGCATGGGTCACTCCCCTTAGGGTCAAGCAGCACCTAGGACTGTTAAAAGATAAGCCTGGAATGCAACATCCTGAACTCCCCATCATGGAACAAGGCCTAATAACTATCTCTCACACACAAAAAGATCCTTCTGTCCCTTCATTCACAAATAACTTTTCACTTTATTATAAATAACTTAATACTGCTCCCCCTTTCCAAAATTCTATATACACAAAACTACGAAGCTGACCACCGAAATTGGTACAGGCCTCGTCAGGCCGAACCAAAACACCCTCACAGGTTCTAACTTCCATACAATTCTAGGGAGGGGAACTACAACATGAGGTGGAGTAGAGGACTTCAAATATGGTGGACGGGGACCTCAAATGGGAGGACTACACATATGGGAAAGGGGATTACACTCTGGGCCTGAAAACTATACAGAGTCCCTTCTCGTGGTCCTGAAACAACCGTTCATTGTTAGAAAAACACGCACTCTATCACTACCTCCAACTGACTAGAGGGAAAATGGTCCCTCTCGATCGTCCTCCGACTTTAGCTCTCCTTGCTATCTCTCCTTGCTATCTCTCTCGCTCCCTCTCACACAAACGCACACACTGACTTCACACACGGCTCCTCTCATTCTGTCTCCCGCAGACGCACACACATGAACATTGCCTCTTGCGTACACACGCACACACAGAATCGCTCACAGCCTTTCTCTCTCTCTTTCTGACACACATGCACAGGGAGTCTGGACAGAGATATATGCCCAGCCGCTCACACCTTACTAGTGAGGGGCAACAAGTGTCTACTATTCCGTCCGCTGTGGTCAATGCAATTATCCGTCTGCTACCGCACCCACAATCATCAGACACACCAAAATAGCGTTGAGCATAACAAAGCAAGCAAGCGTTGCACCTGAGCAGGGTTATCATTGATTTATTTATTTCTATATTTAGCCGGCCCACACATACACTCGCTCTCTTTCTTTCTCTCTCTCTGGGCCTCTTACACACACACAGCCACTCTGTCTCTCTCTCTCACACGCATACACACACTGTCTCTCTGTCTCTCTCTCACCCATGCTCTCCTATTCTTCCACCCACGCTGACTCTCGTTCTTGACTCCATACACACGCACTTGCTCTCTGGTCGTGAAGGTGGGGGTGAGAGGTCTCTGCTATCCCTAGTCTGCGTCAGTTCAGGTGTCTGTCCGTCAGTCCCCGCATATGCAATGAATATATGGCCAAGAAATCGCTGTGCTTCTTCGGGCACCTCAGATTCACTTATCAAGGGCGGCGAGCCTTAGGCCTCGAGGGTGTTCTTTCACCACGCAACGAGCCTAGTTTATCTTATTCTCATTTACCTTTTTCCTCTGGGTGCCACTCATGCCCCAGGCATACCGTTTCCTCTGCAAAGGGACTCTAATCCTGATAAAGGACTCTAACCTTCTTACCACTTAGAATTATTTAATACACAAACAAAGAAGGGGACTCTAACCCCACCCGAGGGACTCTAACCCCCTTAAGGCACAGGTGGGGACTCTAACCCCACCCGAGGGACTCTAACTCCCTTTAAGACATAGGTGGGGACTCTAACCTCACCCGAGGGACTCTAACCCCCTTTAAGACATAGGTGGGGACTCTAACCCCACCCGAGGGACTCTAACCCCCTTTAAGACATAGGTGGGGACTCTAACCCCACCCGAGGGACTCTAACCCCCTTTAAGACATAGGTGGGGACTCTAACCCCACCCGAGGGACTCTAACCCCCTTAAGACACAGGTGGGGACTCTAACCCCACCCGAGGGACTCTAACCCCCTTTAAGACATAGGTGGGGACTCTAACCCCCTTTAAGACATAGGTGGGGACTCTAACCCCACCCGAGGGACTCTAACCCCCTTTAAGACATAGGTGGGGACTCTAACCCCACCCAAGGGACTCTAACCCCCTTTAAGACATAGGTGGGGACTCTAACCCCACCCGAGGGACTCTAACCCCCTTTAAGACATAGGTGGGGACTCTAACCCCACCCGAGGGACTCTAACCCCCTTAAGACACAGGTGGGGACTCTAACCCCACCCGAGGGACTCTAACCCCCTTTAAGACATAGGTGGGGACTCTAACCCCACCCGAGGGACTCTAACCCCCTTAAGACACAGGTGTATTTATTACACATCCATTACTTGGCCATCGGTAGTCTTGTATCACTATGCCCGATTCTTATAGGCCCTATGGTCTCGTGGGTATTCCTTCACCATGCAACGAGCCGATATTCGATGTGTCACGCGTTCAATCGGGTTTATGGGGAAATGCTGGGATGCAGTCCTATTCGTCCCCACGAGATATCCCGTAGCGTACCGCTCTCACAGTCTCACCTCCTAATGTGGTTCCTATTTAACTATGCAGAGTTTGGATTTTATCAACAGGTTCTGCCTACCTTTTGTTGGGCGGCCGCGAGGTGAGACTGCAGGAATCGGTCCGGTGCTCCGGGGTCCCGAGGTCGTGCCGCTCTCCGTCTCTCGTTTCCCAGTTGCGGTTCAATTCAGAAAAAATCACGTCGGGGTCACCAATTTGAGGGGAAAAACGGTCTGTCTAGTTACTGGACCAGATGAAATGAGACGGAGAGGTAATAAAGTCTGTCGGCACGAGGACCTTGGATTTATTAAGTAAAGTGGCAACGGTTATACAGAGTCATGAAGCGTGAGAGATCGAATATGTCTAAGTCCCTAATCAGCGCTGATGGTTCGTCCAGAGCTTCGCCTCTGTGGAAGGTCTGCTTCAGAAGAAGATGAAGAGTCCCTATGTGATACAGTCTTATGCTGTATCCTCCTCTCGATGAGGTGTGTGCGTTTGAGGTGTGCGTGGTTCTGTGTGTTTTTGCTTGACCTTGGCTCTCAGGCCCTGGTATATGCATGTGTATCTCTTGTGTTCCTCCTAACGGGGGAGTGCCCCTCGAAGTGTCTCCTGTGTGATAAATTAATGTGGCTCTCAGGCCCTGGTATATGCATGTGTATCTTCTTGTGTTCCTCCTAATGGGGGAGTGCCCCCCGAAGTGTCTCCTGTGTGATAAATTAATGTGGCTCTCCCGTTCTTGAGGATGACTGGTGCATTGTCCACCATTTGCCTGGTTGGGAAATGGGGCCTTCGGCTCCGGCCTTGACCTGACTATATTATCATGTTTGTGTTATGTGTTCGTTGGGTTAGAGCAAGAGTTGACTATATTGTAATGTGCCTGCCATGTGATGTGCTCATCAGGCTAGGGTAGGAGTTAGCTATATTTGTAATGTACATGTGATGTACTCAGCAGGTTATTTTTCCCAAGGCCTTCAATAAACATTGTATTATTGATCGGGCCAGCCCTACATTACTTTCCCCTCACCACGTCAGGCCTGGCATGACATGTGGCGAGACGGCCGCTAAAACGAGCTCTCTGTCTACCAATGACACACAGCTCGTTCACAGTGTCAGCAGTCTGCTGCCCAGTCACAGTGTCATTCCTCCTCGCGTCCCAACGCTCATGAGAGAGGAAGCTACACTCTTGTCACAAGCTGAGCAGGCAGGGCATGCCTCTGCTAATGACACACACACCCAGCCCTTTCGGGCAGAGCTCCCCATGGGCTGCGAGGAGGACTCCTCCCCTCGCAGCAGCGGCAGGGGCTCAAGCATGGCTCGTTTCCATGACAGCCGCATCAAAACAAGAGCCTGCACAGCCGCTTTCAGATCATTACTCAGAATGGCTGAAAACATGCACCCTGGCCAAATGGATGGACAGGCTGATCATCAAGGGTCACACCCTGCAGTTCACCTCCATTCCGCCACGAGTCAACGGGATTGTGGAAACAACGCTGTCATCCAAGGATCAACAGCTGTCACTTTTGGCGGAGCTCCAGCAGCTTCTAGCGAAAAAAGTGATTTCCACAGTCCCGAAGGGAGAGGAAATGCAGGGATTCTATTCCCGTTATTTCCTGGTACCCAAGAAAACAGGAGGGCTGAGACCGATTCTCGATCAACCCCAATTCAACAAATGCATCGCGGAGAGGCCGTTTCACATGTTAACAATCAGACGAGTGTTACAGAGTGTAATACCGGGCGACTGGTTTACCTCAATAGATTTGAAGGACGCCTACTTCCACGTAACAGTGATCCCCAAACACAGGAAATTCCTGCGTTTCTCATTCCAAGGGTCACACTACCAGTACAACCGTCTCCCGTTCGGCTATTCTCTAGCCCCACAAACGTTTTCCAAGTGCGTGAAGACGGCTCTCCGGCCGCTGCATGCAACAGGAATGAGAGTACCGTTCTACTTGGACGATCTGCTTTTGATGGCTCGCTCCAAGGAGGAAGCAGCTATTTAAACAAAAAAGCTGGTAATTCACCTGTCGAATTTAGGCATAGCCGTAAATTCGGAAGAAAAGCTCCCCCCTCCCCTCACATAGTGTGATGTATTTGGGGGTAGAGCTGGATTCAGCTGTAATGAGAGCACGGCTCTTACAGCAGAGGATGGAGACGCTGTGGTCTCTCCTCCGCCGCTGTTCCCCGGGCAGCGTCGTGACAGCCCTCTCTGTCATGAGGCTGCTGGGCATGATGTCAGCCGCTCACACGGTGGTGCCGCTGGGGCTGCTTCACATGAGGCAGCTGCAGAGATGGTTCGACCCGGTGCGCCAACGGCGGCGCAAAGTGACCATTCCCCTATCAGTGGGCCCGGATTTGACCCACTGGGGCGATCCCCGAACTCTCACGAGAGGGGTGCCGTTGGGCAGAACAACGTCAGACATCTTAGTGTTCACGGATGCTCCTCTGTCGGGCTGGGGAGGAACATGCGAGTTTCACGTAGTGGGCGGCGTTTGGCCGCCCCCCGTGACCATGCATATAAACTAGAGCTGTCAGTTAAACGCGTTATTAACAGCGTTAACGCAAACCAATTTTAACGGCGTTAAAAAATTTATCGCGCGATTAACACAATTATTTTGTTTAACAAAATTTTTTTTTTTTTTTTTTTTTTTCTCTGCCTCAAAACAAAGAAGCAGTAGCCTGACTGCTATGTTCAAATCACATTTGTTCAAAGCAGTCGTTTAATTGCACTATAGGCTCTTTTTTTGTATCGTCCTGTTTTGATCAGTATATGCCAATGTTGATATCAATAAAAAATCATTTGCACAACGCAAGCTGATGCACTTCACCATGTTGATAAGAGAATTAAAATGAGAAGAATTATGGGACAAAAAAATCAAGGGATATTTAGCATAGAAAAATAATTTGCGATTAATCGTGAGTTAACTATGACATTAATGCGATTAATCACGATTAAATATTTTAATCGCTTGACAGCTCTAATATAAACGCATTGGAGCTCCTCACTGTGTTGAAAGTGACTCAACACTTTGCCCCAATGTTGACGAATCAACACGTAATGATTTGCACGGACAACAAGGCGACAGCAGCATACATAATTTGCCAAGGGGGCGTGCGCTCGGCACAGCTGCTGAGCATAGCGAGACAGCTGTTTTGCTGGGCGCACACACACTTGCTCTCCATCAGAGCAGCGTAAATCCCTGGTGTCCTACACAGAGGGGCAGACATATTGTCGAGGGGGGGTCCCCAACCAGGAGACTGGACTCTGCACCACGATCTGATCAATCAGATATGGAGCAAGTTTGGGAAGGCGGAGGTCGGCCTATTCGCCACGCGGGAGAACACACAGTGCGAGCTGTGGTTCTCTCTCAGCGCGAAGGACGATCCCCCACTCGGGGTGGATGCGTTCGCTCACAGACCGTGGCCGAACACACTCCTGTACGCTTTCCCAGCCGTCCCTCTGATTCCCAAAGTCTTGGACCGAGTCCAAGAGGAGCGGCTGTATATGATTCTCATAGCACCGCAACGCACAAGTGCACCGTGGTTTCCTTGTGTTATGACTATGGTCATTTCTTGTGTTCGGTCTGCTGTGTGCTTGTGTGCCCTGTGCTTTTCTCTCTTGTTCCTGACATGCATAAATGAGTGTGCCAGGACCCGGAGATGATTGGTGGACGAGGTTCGAGCCCTGGCCTGTGGTTGGCTGCAGCCGGGAACCAACCACTACAAAGGAGCCAAGATGGCGGCCGTCTGTGGGCAGCCGGTTTTTCCCCCGTCCTCTTCCTCTTCCAACCGGCCACATTGTCGTTCTGTCTTGTGGGACATTACCTAATAGTTGATAGTTAACGTGTGTGATCGGCAGGGTTGACTGCCATTTTTGTTTACGGTGTTTTCTCTTGTTTTACTTAGATAGGGAGGTAAGATTTGTAGTTTGTTTTCTTAAGGCTAGTTTCTTACTTTCTAGATAGGTTTGTGTTATTTGTTATTTTGGCCTTGGTCCGCCCTGAAGTTTATTTTGTATATCTATAGATTTATTTACTAACTTGCATAAATAAATCTTTCCTTCACACAAATTATGATTTGGGTTGTGGCTACTTGGGAGTTGGGGAAGACGAGGGCTCATTCATGTTAGGCCCTAGGCACCCCTAGACTGGGGCGTAACATGAATTCGGGGCTCGTCCTCTTCTTGTCGCACCTCGTTTCCGGGAATTTTCGGTGAGTGTTTTTTTCTTGTTAGTAGTGTTTTTTTGGTGTGTGGGGGAATCGTGAATCATGGAGTTTTCATTGGATGAGTTTGTGGTCAGTCGGTCTTTTGCTAAACTTGAGAAATGCAGAAAAGCAGATCTTTTGATTGTGGCAAATTGTTATAATGTGCAGGTGCAATACAGTGCCAAGAAAGCAGAGCTCAAACAGTTGCTATGTGCAGAGTTGGTGGAGCAGGGCGTCCTACCCAAAGCGGATGATGATGCTGCGGGTGACACGGCGAGTGACGCACCGATGGCAGAGGTGAAAGTGGCGGAAGCTGCGGGCATGTTTGCTGCTGGTGTGGAGCTTGGGCCGATCACGGATCCTCTCATGGGTACCATGACCACAGAGGATCTCCGCATAGCCCTCCAAATAAAGGAGGTAGAGACCAGAAATAGACAGCTAGAGGTGCAAGCCATGCATCTGCGTATCAGGGCTCTCGAGCTTGAAAAAGGAGCCCATGTGGCCTCCACCCCGTTGTCTCCTGTTGGCCGCAGCTCTGTTTCTGCTCCTGTTTTTGATATTAGTAGGCATATTGCTTTAGTTCCTCCATTTCGTGAGTCTGAGGTTGACTCGTATTTTAGCGCTTTCGAGCGGATAGCTGCCGCCCTGAGTTGGCGTCCCTTCTCCTCCAGTGTAAACTGGTGGGGAAAGCTCAAGAGGCATGTGCCAGTCTGTCTATTGAGGATAGTCTGGATTATAAGGTCTTGAAAAAGACTGTGTTGCAGGCCTACGAGCTGGTCCCCGAAGCCTATAGACAAAAATTTAGAAATAGTGAGAAAACTGCTAACCAGACATATGTTGAGTTTGTGCGTGACAAGAGCGTTTTGTTTGACAAATGGTGCCACGCGTGTAATGTTAACACTGTGGCGGAATTGAGAGAGCTCATTCTGCTCGAGGAATTTAAAAAGTGTTTGCCGGAATGAATTGTTATCTATTTGAATGAACAAAAAGAGTCATCGGTGACAAAAGCAGCTGTGCTGGCTGATGAATTCATTCTAACTCACAAAAGCGTTTTTTCTATGCCGGCACCTCGTGGTTCAGATATGCCTGAGCGTAGAAATAGATCGCCAAAGCTGATGCGTAAAAGCACCTCACCAGCTGCGGGTGGCAGCCGCGAGTGTTTTTATTGCCATGAGCCAGGCCATTTGATCGCTGTTTGTCCGGCTCTTAGAAAAAAAGGACAAATACAGACATCCTAAACCTCCCGCAGGTGTGGGTTTCATAAACGCCGCATCCCCGCCTCTAAAACCCACAGAGTTGTTACCTAAACGAGAGGTACACGTGAAGGTTGACCCTCGTTTCAAGCCGTTCGTTTCTCACGGGTTTGTTTCGGTAACCGGCGAGGAATCGGATAAAGTGCCGGTAACCATTCTCCGAGATACAGCCGCCTATCAATCATTCCTGCTGGCTAGTGTCCTACCACTCTCAAACGACACTTCGTGTTCTTCTGATCTGCTAGTGTGGGGTATTAAAATGAGTGCACTTAACGCCCCACTTCACATGATCCATTAACATTCACCGCTCGTGTCGGGACATGTGAAAGTTGCCGTGCTTCCACGGTTTCCGATTGATGGCATCTCGTTTATCTTGGGTAACGATTTGGCCGGAGGAAAGGTGTTTCCTCTGCCCGAAGTAATTAATGGTCCCATTTCAGTTGCGTCTGTTTGCTGCCCCGCCTCTGTATCTTCTGCTCTGTCGGTGCCAAACTTGTTTCCAGTGTGCGCAGTTACGCGCGCACAGGCTCGTAAATTGGCTGAAAATGTGGACGTGGGTGAATCCTTTATGGCTACATTAGATGAGGGTGAGCCCTCTTCAGTGTTTTCCGCTACTGAGTGTGAAAAGGTAGACCGTGTCAATGAGTCTGATCTCTTTCCTGCTGACAAGGACCTGAGTTTAAATGTGACCCGAGAGAAATTTCTCTCAAACAAAAATGGTTCGATTGAAAACATGCTGGACTACGTTAGCTCCTTCAGGGAGAGACTGTATCACGCTTGTGATTTGGCCCGTGATTCGCTCTCCACTGCTTTGTCCTTAGCCCTTTGTTCGTAAAACGTAGTCCGTAGTCCGTAGCCCTTTGTCCGTAGCCCTTTGTCCGTAGCCCTTTGTCCGTAGTCCTTCGCCCTTCGCCCTTCGTCCTTCGCCCTTCGTCCTTCGCCCTTAGCCCTTAGCGTCGCTAGGGTTTCTGTCGAAACCTTTCTGATGTGGTGGCTCCTCTCACAGGTCTCGTAAGTCCTGTGAAAACCTTAGTTTGGTCCCCCGCTTGCCAGGCTGCCTTCGTGTCTGCCAAGGCGTTACTGTGTAGCGCACCTGTCCTCGCCGCGCCCTGCTTTACGCGATCGTTTAAATTAGAGGTTGACGCCAGTGCGTGTGGCGCAGGTGCTGGACGATCAGGCTATTGACCACTCGGTCTGTTACTTCTTAAGAAAGTTTAATAAACATCAGCTAAATTATAGCACTATCGAGAAGGAAGCTCTCGCCCTCCTGCTCTCCTTGCAATATTTTGAGGTTTATCTCGGATCTACTTCGCAGCCTGTCCAAGTGTACACAGATCACAACCCATTAGTATTTCTAGCACACATGCGCAATTCTAACCAGCGGCTTATGCGCTGGTCTCTCCTCCTGCAGGATTTTAATCTGCACATTTTTCACAAAAAGGGTGCAGAAAATGTAATAGCAGACGCTTTGTCTAGGTGTTCCTCAGATCAGGAAGCAAACATTTAGGGGTATGTTTGATTCTTGGGTGTGGGGGTGTTATGACTATGGTCATTTCTTGTGTTCGGTCTGCTGTGTTCTTGTGTGCCCTGTGCTTTTTTCTCTTGTTCCTGACATGCATAAATGAGTGTGCCAGGACGCGGAGATGATTGGTGGACGAGGTTCGAGCCCTGGCCTGTGGTTGGCTGCAGCCGGGAACCAACCACTACAAAGGAGCCAAGATGGCGGCCGTCTGTGGGCAGCCGGTTTTTCCCCCGTCCTCTTCCTCTTCCAACCGGCCACATTGTCGTTCTGTCTTGTGGGACATTACCTAATAGTTGATAGTTAACGTGTGTGATCGTAAGGGTGGACTGCCAGTTTTGTTTACGGTGTTTTCTCTTGTTTTACTTAGATAGGGAGGTAAGATTTGTAGTTTGTTTTCTTAAGGCTAGTTTCTTACTTTCTAGATAGGTTTGTGTTATTTGTTATTTTGGCCTTTGTCCGCCCTGAAGTTTATTTTGTATATCTATAGATTTATTTACTAACTTGCATAAATAAATCTTTCCTTCACACAAATTATGATTTGGGTTGTGGCTACTTGGGAGTTGGGGAAGACGAGGGCTCATTCATGTTAGGCCCTAGGCACCCCTAGACTGGGGCGTAACACCCTGCCTCAAGCGTCTGTTCTCGGGGCCGCCGAAGGGACTCCCTTGGCGGCGAAACGCTCTCTCACAGGCAGGGGGAGCAACCATAGATTACCCAGAGATCGGCCAGCGCTTGTGGCCCTGGCTGCTGAACGCGAGCGCCTAGAGGGTTCTCGGCCTCTCTCAGGAGGTCGTACGGACCATCCAGGGAGCCAGAGCTGACTCCACCAGAGCGTGTTACTCGGCTAAATGGGCGGCTTTCCAGAAATGGTGCACGGAGAGGGGTTGTGATCCCATCTCCTGCCCTTTGCCACGTGTGCTCTCTTTCCTCCGGACACTGATGGAAAGAGGGCTGGCTTTTAGCACGGTTAAAACGTACGCGGCTGCTGTTTCATCATGTCACGAAGGCTTCGGGTATAAAACTGTTTTTAGTCACCCCTTAATGAAGCGCTTCCTAAATGGTGTGAGGAGAGAGAGACCCGTGACGCGCTCTCTCACTCCACAATGGGATTTAACACTGGTGCTGCGCGCACTGGTTAAAGCCCCATTTGATCATCTTGACCGGGTACCCCTCAGGTTTGTGTCAACCAAGATAGCTTTGCTGCTGGCCCTGACGTCAGCTAAGAGTGAGCAACCTGTCTGCGCTCTCTGTAGCCCCTTCTTGTCTTAGAATACAAGGGGACGGCAGTTCGGCCATATTACGCCCGAACCCGGCTTTTACACCAAAGAGTATTACTAGCTGGTTCAGATCGAGAGTAATAACACTCAATGGTTTCTCTCTCCTTCCTCATCAATTTGAGGAGGAGGCAACAGCCCATCTCTTGTGCCCCGTATGCGTGCTTGCCTGTTATGTGAAGTGCACGGAGGCTCTGCGCAAATCTCAACAGTTATTTGTGCATTACAGAGAACATTCCCAGGGCCTCCCCCTGACGAAACAACGGCTGTCATTATTATTTTTGATCAGTCGGCGGCGGCTTGCTGGCCGGGACGCGGATTCATTTGCAGCCCGGATGCCGAGGCGTGAACGTCTCCTGTTAGCTCCTGCTAACAGAGCAGTTGGGAGGGACTGCTGCACGAGGACTGGGCTGCCTGTAAGTGCTTTGAGACGGGGGAGGGGCCGCGCAGCAACCCGCTGCTCGTTGTGAAGAGGTAATAGCGATAGTGCTTTCACCTCAAAGTCGCCAAAAGTCACTAATAACACCAGAAAAAGAAAGGGTTAGTCGCTAGACATGGCAACAAAATCGTTAAGTTGGCAACACTGAGCAGAACAGGACTAAATGCAGCAGATCTGCAGTATGGCCAAGGGTGGCTCCCATTCACACTTATTAAACAAGGCAGTTTTATTTTGGCGAAAATCATATATAATAATACACTACATTTTTAACTCTGTTGCACATGGCCAATGCCATTTAGATTAGTATATGTATATTTATATATTTTGTTGTATATTGTTTTTTATTTTAATTGAATTTATATATAATAGCTGTTAACTGAAAAAGTAATGATGAATGACGATAAATTGAATATTCCAGTCAAAATTCATGCGTAGCGTATTTCTTATCATCAAAGAATGAGACGAGCGCCTGATTCTACGGTTATCTTCTATAGTCGGCCTACGACTATCCAACAATGTACAATGATTGCAATTTGGCAAAAAAAATTGCTTCCATGTCCTCCAACACCAGACAGGTGTAGACATCGGCAAGCTTGGCATTTCTCCGCAGCGTGACAGGGCTGTCCGAGATGTTCCCAATCTTGAGAGGGACCCACCTTTCGCCCCAGAGAGGTGTCACGACTCTGGCAACCATAATGCCTCTGGGCGCGTGTTACGTCTCCCGCTAGGCGAAGGGGGGGCAACATAAAACCAGATGTCTTTGGTTAACTTAACGTTTTTTATTTAACCCGGATCTTGGGGTAATCAATTAAACCCAAACAGAGGAGGCAAAACTACAAAAGGAAAAGGGCCATTGGGTGCTGTTCAAATCAAAGAAATGAATATAACCAAAGAAAAGCTCCCAAAATACACGGGTGGTACAGCCCCCCTGGCCTAGTGTTTCTTAACAAAGGTGTAACTGCGTGTCGGTTTTTCGATAATTTCTAACAAACTTACCCTGGCCCAGTTCCCAGGTAGCTAACAAGAGCCTCTTTCAAATAACCGATAAGCATTCGAAGACCAAAATGGCAAGCTGCAAATCCGAGACAAGCTGCCGCGAATGTTGAGCTCGCCCGTCTTTTGTCTTCCTGGATCCTCGGCTTTCCGATGCAGCAACCGATCACGTCCGGGAAAAGGCACATCAAAATTAACATAATGGTAAACAAATCACATGCAGAGAAAAACACATGGTCATTTGCATGGCCATCGACAAACGGAGGGTTTTACCCATGAGGGCGGGGCGTTGGTCCGCAACCGTAACACCCCTCCGCTTAAAACACAAACCATTAGGTTTTTGTAACCTAATTAACTACAGCAGTTATTAGGCTATAAACTAGACCAGGGATGGGCAACTGGCGGCCCGCACATAATTATAAAAAAAAAAAAAAAATTATAATAATAATAATAATTGATCGAGTTACAGAAAACTCGTTCAAGAAAGATGAGAAGAATTCATAGAATTCAAAGGCAAACCCATGCGTCTAGTTTGCTTAGAAGCGATATCAGTCATCAAAGATCCACTTAAGTCGCCACTACAACTACTACAACTGTTTGTTGGGTTTGAGTTCATTGAGTTGTTGCACTTAATGTTGGGCCACTGTTTTTCAGTTTTTTGACTTCATTGAATGATGATGTATGTGAGCCCTTTGCACTGATAAAAATACTGACCATTCATGTGGCTGTTTGAGCATGGAAAACATGAAATGAATGTATGTTGGTTCAATTAACATACCGTACATAGGTTATGATTCTGGACGATTTTTTAGGTAGTGGCCATCGCCAAAATGCACCAGAATACTGGAAATCATCTACCAAATTCAAAATTATGTAGCTTCTCTCAGCTCACGTTTAGTTGAAGTGTGCAGTGATGTGGCCCTCCGATGGTTATGATAAAAAATGTGGCCCTCTTTATCATGAAAGTTGCCCATCCCTGAACTAGACAGAGCATCTGCCAACAGATTCTCTGACCCTTGTGACATATTACAAAGTTGTACTCTTGCACGATCAACGCCCCCAGCTTGAGTCGCTGGTTGTGATTGTACATGCGAGATAGAAAAACAAGAGGGTTATGGTCGGTGAATATTACAACTGGTAATGGACTGGACCCGACATACACTCCAACACAAAATGTTGGAGTGCCAACAGCAAGGCAAGGGTTTCTTTTTCAATAGTCGAGTACCTGACCCGGTGCTTGTTAAATTTACACAAAAAATAACAAACGGGGTGATCGACCCCATCAGCATCCTCCTGCAAAATACCGCACCAGCTCCAACGGCGCTAGCATCCACCTCTAGCTTAAAGGGTCTGGTGAGATCGGGAGCGGCGAGCACCGGAGTGTTGCTTAGGAGTGCCTTGGCGCTTTCAAAAGCATGTTGGCACTCAGGGGTCCACACAAAGTCCACCTTTGGACTAAGCAGATTGGATAGCGGATGGGTAATAGTAGAGAAGTTACGGCAGAAACTCCGGTAATAACCTGCCATGCCGAAGAACCTACGAAGTGCTCTCCTTGTTGAAGGAATGGGGCACTCTGGAATTGCTTGCAACTTTGCGTCTACCGGGCGGACTTGGCCTTGACCAACCTGTCTCCCCAAGTAAGTGACGGTGGCCTTCCCGAATTCACATTTCGCCAAGTTCAGCGTGATGGACGCTTTGGCGAGACGTGTGAACACCTGGTGAAGGATCTGCATGTGTGCCTCCAAAATGGTAGTGTACACAATCAGATCATCAAGATATGCGTTACAGTTAGCCAATCCGGCCAAAACCATATTTACTAATCTCTGAAAGGTTGCTGGGGCGTTACACATGCCAAAAGCCATGACGGTGTACTGCAAGAAATGATCTGGGGTTACGAGGGCAGAGATTTCAGACGCGCGATCCGTTAGTGGCACTTGCCAATAGCCTTTGAGCAAGTCTAACTTACTAACATATTTAGCTGTACCGTTCTACACTTGTAAAATTATTGATGAACTAATCCATCCCACTCACCACATCCCTGGTGTCTCCTCCTCCTCCATTCTTCTCTTCCTCCTCCTCATCCTCCTTAGCAGCAGCAGATTTTTTTTGCAGCTTGCCTTTTTTCTGGGTAGAGAGAAAAACAATAACAAGACATGATTAAGTTACATACTTTGGCCTTGGGCAAAATGATTATGTATTACACTAATCAATTATCTTCTCACCCCAAGAGTGCCAAATGGTAGTTTGCGCTTGACCGCTTTCAGGGTCTGCTTCTCCTGCTCCTCCTCCGTGGCCGTGGCTGTGGCTGTGGCCGGGGCTTCGTCCTCCTCTGTGGCTGTGGCTGTGGCCGGGGCCGGGGCTTCCTCCTCCTCCGTGGCCGTGGCTTCCTCCTCCGAGGACGAAGACTCCTCCTCCAGGGACAAAGGCTCCTCCTCCTCCTCCTCCTCTGTCTCCTCCTCCTCCTCTGTCTCCTCCTCCTCCTCCTCTGTCTCCTCCTCCGGGGCCGGTATTGGGGCCGGGGCTGGGGCTGAGGGTTAGAAAAAACAAACAGCAAGAGAAAAAAGGACAGCAAATTAATGACACTGTAATGATTGAGTTATTGAAATAAATTGATCATGGAAAGAATGCATAATTGCCATGTATTTTTCTTTCACTCACAGTACGGAGGTCTGCCAGCTCCCTTTCGAGCTCACGGACCCAGAGGCGGGCATTGACGCAAGTGCGCTTCGTGCACATGCTTACTCCCGCCTCCGGGTCAGACTGCTGCGCCTGGTCCTCCGGCTGGTCGAGCGTGCTGACCATGGGTGGATGGGGATCAGTGGCCCTCAAGGCCGCCAGCTGGTTAATGGCTGCGGTGCGCTTGAGGGCCTTGATCTCCCGATCCACGTTTACCTTGGGAAGCTCTGTATGAGTCCTCAGGTGTTTCTCCACGCAAAGGAGATGGGGCGAACATCCGGGAAGGGGGCAGGGTCCGGCGGGGATCAAAGTCCTGCCTGTGGCCCGGAAGTTCAGGATGCCCCTCTCCCGGATGTTCTGGAGGAAATGGATCTCCCTGAGATGCTTTGACACAAAATGCAGTACTTTCCCACAAATGGGACATTCCCCAATAGTCTTCGGTTTTGTCATCTGTAAAAGTCATGAGATATCAGTTGAATACGTAATTGCTTAACTAAACTAGATAACAAATGTTGATATCTGTCAGAGTGACACAAGATATACTCATCTTGCCTCTGGAAACATTGGACCCGAAGCTTGTATGTGTTTTAATTATGTGTTTTAATTATGTTTGTATTATAATTGATAATGCCTCATTTGCATTCCTTCTGAAATGTTTTATATTGTTTTATATATGCGTGTGTGTGTGTGTGTGTGTGTGTGTGTGTATTTATATGCGTACATAAATATGTGTATATGTATATGTGTATATATATGTAGTGTGCTGTCTATGTGGACCTTCCTGTGTCTTGAATAAAGTTATAATAATAATAATATATTTGTTATAATGAATTAAAGATCAGATCACATACAGGCATTTGACGGCACTATCACGTAAATTGGTTAACTTGTGAATTTGTAATAATGGATTAAAGCTCACGAACTAGGAAGCTGACGCGCCGATATTGTTCAATAATTAATAATGCAATAATAATAATAACCGGAGATTCAATACATCTTGGAGGACAGGCTGAGGCCTGTGCACATTTACGTAATAATGCAATAATAATAAACAGAGATTCTGTCCATAGCAGAGGACATGCCTAGGCCTACGGAGAGCACACGTAATAACAGTCTAATCATAAACTGTAAAGAATTCAAGTCATGCATTGTTCACTTACATTTGACTCTTGTATAACTTGTCCGTCTGTCCGATGCTCTTCTCTACCTGACTTCTGAGCAGCGCTCTGAGAGCGCTGCGCTTTAAAGGCTGATCATACACCCGGGGGCGCGGCTAGGGATCACGCAACTAACACGTAATCGCATGAATGGATTAACTTGTATATTTGTAATAATTAATTAATCCTCACCAAGTAGTAAGGTGAAACTACGGTGCCCCTCTGGTGACATGGGTGAATATTTATCAATTTGTGGCCATAGAATAATAATTTGTAACTTATATAAGCAAGCAGCAGCGCCATTTTGTGAATGAGAACGTTTTAGACTCAATCAATATAAGGTCGCAGGGAGACGGAGCACTTCGTTTCGTTTGTTTTTATAGTAACAATATTTGGCCAAAACATTACTAAGAAACTAAATAGTTCATCAATGAAAGGTGGGGTGGCCATTGGCCCTGCGGCCACATAGGTTCCAGCGCCTGTGTTATGTTGCAACGAATTGTTATTGTGTGGCCACAAATTATTATTTCGTGGGCACGAATTATTAATGTGTGGCTCGGGCTGATGAACATTCAATTGTAACGTAGTTTGAGAAGTAAAAGCAAGACCAATCGTCATGTCGGACTGACCTCACGATCATTGTCAACCATAAAACTTTGTTTTCCCCAAAAATCCTGTCTTCTGCCTTTATGTTGGGTTGTCCAATGGCTGCGATTTTATGTTTGTTGGACACCGTAACAGTGTGTCACTATCTTATAGCCTGCATGAGAGATCAATGTTGTAATAAGCTCTTACGTCTTTCTGACCAATCGCAGTTCAAGGCCGACTTGGGCTGTACCACTTCGGGAGGGGGCGCTCAGTTGTCCCCTCTAGACAAAATTGAATTGGTTGCACCGTTGACTCCATATATGGACATTGGAATGCGGTTTTCCCTCGCTGCAATGCTGCATCTGTGGCTGCTGGTAATTCAACCAAAAAGAAGTAAACTCTACGGGGTTAGTCTGAAGCCATGGCACACAAATATACATTAACTTGTATATTTGTAATAATTAATTAATCCTCACGGTGTGTCAGGAAGCTGACACACCGTTATTGTTCAATAATTAATAATGAACTAATAATATTAAACAGAGATTTTGTCCATAGCAGAGGACATGCCCTACGGAGAGCACACACACACACACACACATGTGATAACCGTCTAATCATAAACTGTAAAGAATTCAAATCATGCACTAAATATTAAATTGTTTTAGAAATGTTTTAGAAATGTTTAGGGTTTTATAGTAACTTTTATTTATTAAATGAATGAATAAATTAATAAAAAGTGTGATTTCCTGAAAACTGTCTCTTCAATTAATTAATCATGAAAACATTAAGGTACGGGTCTGAAACTGCAGTATGGTTCATAGGACAAGACAGGCAATCGCCTTGCAGAGTTTCAGACCCGTGGACAGAGGACACCAGTCTGACAGCTTCTGTGTGAATTTTTAGGGCAAGAGGGAAAAAAAATAGTCCAGACTCTTTGTTGATTTTTGTTTCCAGATTATCGTTCAGTGGCTCTGGGGGAACCTCTGTTACGAATCTGGTGGCCCTGGGGTCAAAGGTCGCCGTGCGGCGGCAAAAGAGACTCGTTTTTACAAACAGGTGCCCCATAGTGCCCCATAGTGAAAATGACACTGTCTCTGTTTAATTAGGCATCAACGCTTTAAGGTAGGGGTCTGAAACTGCAGTATGTGTCATGGGACACCACAGGCAATCGCCTTGCAGAGTTTCAGACCCGTGCGGCCTTCCCAAGTGTCAAAGGTCAGCCGTGACCTTTGACGGCGACGACCCCCATGACTGTCTATTTCAGCATAATTCCTAAACGCTTTGAGCCGGCAGTCTGAAAACTGGGTGTGCGTCTCAGGAGCTAAGGCTCATCCACGGTGAAGAGTTTCAGACCCGTGCGGCCTTCCCGAGTGTCAAAGGTCAGCCGTAGAAAATTGTAGACACTTTTGGATTGAGAGTAGTGCCCCGAATGGAGTGATGCCTAAAAAGGTCACACGGGTCAGGAATGCTTTTTGAGGCTCATTCCTGCCAGTGTTGTTTTTGGCAGGCATTTTAGATTTAGTTTTAGTCTTAGTCTTTTTGACGAAATGCTTCTTAGTTTTAGTCCCATTTTAGTCATTTCTATCTTTGAAAGTTATAGTCTAGTTTTAGTCTGACGAAAACTCAAAAGGTTTTAATCTAGTTTTAGTCCGACGAAAACTCCAAAGGTTTTAGTCTAGTTTTAGTCCGCTGCTAGCACCGCTGCTGCTGCCATGGTGTGTGTGTGTGTGTGCGTGTGTGTGTGTGCCTCGTCCACCAGCCTCTCTCTGTAGTGTATGAGTGTGTGTATGCCTCGTCCACCAGCCTCTCTCTGTAGTGTATGGGTGTGTTCGAAACCGCATACTTGCTTACTACTCCTACTAACTATGACGTCAAATTGAGTATGCAGAACGTAGTAAGCGAGTTTTAGGTAAGCGAGTAGTATCCGAATGTCTTCTACTTCCGGAAAGATTTTGAGTAAGCATCGCCAGCTTACTAGACGTACTCAACTGCCCCAGAATGCACTGCGTCTATTCAAAAGAACAGTGGAAGCAATGGCGCTAAACGGGGAGCCGCAGCAGCAGTGCTTTTAATAATTGTTTAATAATTGTTTTTAACATATCACCGCAAATCCTTAGGTTGAAGATGTACTGTGACGTTAAATGTGACGTTTATATATTTATTTATAATATTTATTAACGGCGCCCGGCCGGTAGGTTATTGACACGTCATTTGATTCACGTCATCTGAGGTGGTTAAGTAAGGACGGTCTTCTGAACGTCGATTACTCAAATGGATTACTCAATCATTATTTAAGGATTCGAGAAGTAAGCCAAATATTTAGCAGGTAGTAAGCAGTAAGCAAGTACGCGGTTTCGAACACACCCATGAGTGTGTGTGTGCCGTGTGCGTGCAGGCGCAGCTGCGCGCGAGCGAGGCTTTTAGTGTGTGATGGGGGCGTGACTGTTAGGACAAGCAGCTGGCTCCATTTCTGATGTCTGAGCTCTTGATTGACATTGCACGCATATTATAGTTGGCGGGAAAAAAGCATGTTTTGAAACTTTGTTCATCCACTCACTAACAATTTAGTCTCGTCTAGTTCTCGTCTGACGAAAATGTCTACATTTTTCGTCACATTTTAGTCTTTAAATGGCTTTGGTGACGTTCGTCATAGTCTCATTTTCGTCATGGAAAAAAGGGGTCTGACGACGTCATTTTCGTTTTCGTCTTGCCTGAAGAAAACAACACTGATTCCTGCCAGATTTTTGACCATGTAGTGCGCCAGAGGACCTTCAGCTAGGATATCTTCGCCAAGTTGCGATACGACCACCGCAGAGCTACATGGCTTCGCTGAAGGTCTACCAGGCCGGGACTCTGGGAGACTGACGAGGGCCCCACGGGAGGGCCACAGGCCAAATAAAAAAATATTAATTTTCGAGACACTTTCTAATTCAATAGAAAGTGTCCCGAAGTGAAGGGGCGCGGCCCCGGTACACCTCCGGCCAATCCCGGCAAAGTTCTGTTAAAAGTGCCCCCAACTTACTCCAAAGTGCCCCTAAGTGAAGGGGCGTGGCCCCGGTACACCTCAGGCCGATCCCGGCAAAGTTCTGTTAAAAGTGCCCCGAACTTACTCCAAAGTGCCCCTAAGTGAAGGGGCATGGCCCCGGTACACCTCAGGCCGATCCCGGCAAAGTTCTGTTAGAAGTGCCCTGAACTTACTCCAAAGTGCGCCTAAGTGAAGGGGCGTGGCCCCGGTACACCTCAGGCCGATCCCGGCAAAGTTCTGTTAAAAGTGCCCGAACTTACTCCAAAGTGCCCCTAAGTGAAGGGGCGTGGCCCCGGTACACCTCAGGCCGATCCCGGCAAAGTTCTGTTAAAAGTGCCCCGAACTTACTCCAAAGTGCCCCTAAGTGAAGGGGCGTCGCCCCGGTACACCTCAGGCCGATCCCGGCAAAGTTCTGTTAAAAGTGCCCCGAACTTACTCCAAAGTGCGCCTAAGTGAAGGGGCTTCGCCCCGGTACACCTCAGGCCGATCCCGGCAAAGTTCTGTTAAAAGTGCCCCGAACTTACTCCAAAGTGCGCCTAAGTGAAGGGGCGTGGCCCCGGTACACCTCAGGCCAATCCCGGCGAAGTTCTGTTAAAAGCGCCCCGAACTTACTCCAAAGTGCCCCTAAGTGAAGGGGCACCTCAGGCCAAAGTGCCCCCAGAAAAACTTTGGCCTGAAGTTTATGAGTACAAAGTACATGTTTGGTCATTAATGGTCTGAGAGGGCCCCCTATTGGAAAAATGACGTTGACGCAGTCCAAAGACCCCAAACAAACCCCGGGTGACCCATTCTGAATTCAGCAGCGGGCACTTTCTTCAGTTGGGGGCAAAGTGCCCTTCATTTTGGGAGCCTCAATTCATTTGGGGTAACTTTTCGCACAAAGTGTGCCAAAATCTCCAATTTAGTATACCGAAAATGACCTCTTCCCCCGGATCGATTGGGGTACCGGTCGTGTAATGTCCTGGAGTACCCACTGCCTCTCCCAGTGTTTGCGGTCCGCCCAGTCACCTCGGGCACCAGAGCTCGAGTCTGCCCCCGCACCTCTTAACCTATTCCCCGTTCCGGAGGAGTACCACGACCTTGGGGAGGTGTTCAGCAAATCCCACGCTTTGTCCTTGCCCCCCCACCGTCCTTATGACTGCGCCATCGACCTCCTTTCCGGGGCTCCCCTCCCGGGAAGTCGTCTGTTCAATCTTTCTCGGCCCGAGCGTGAGTCTATGGAGAAGTACATTGGGGAATCCCTCACCGCTGGGATCATCCGCCCATCCTCTTCACCGGTAGGAGCGGGGTTCTTCTTTGTGGGGAAGAAGGATGGCACACTTCGTCCCTGCATCGACTACCGTGGATTGAATAACATCACGGTGAAGAACAAGTATCCCTTGCCCCTCATTAGTCCCCCTCCACGGAGCCGTGGTCTTCACCAAGCTCGATCTACGCAACGCTTACCACTTGGTTCGCATCCGGGAGGGAGATGAGTGGAAGACCGTGTTCAACACACCTTTGGGTCACTTCGAGTACCTTGTCATGCCCTTCGGACTCTCCAACGCCCCCGCTGTTTTCCAGTCCCTGGTCAACGATGTCCTCCGGGACATGCTGAACCGCTCCGTGTTTGTTTACATCGACGACATCCTGATTTTCTCGAGATCCGTGGAGGAGCACCGGGTTCACGTCCGGCAGGTCCTACAGCGATTGCTGGAGAATCGTCTGTATGTGAAGGCGGAGAAGTGCGTCTTCCACGTGGCATCCGTCTCTTTTCTGGGCTACATAATCGGTCAGGGCCAAATAAGCATGGACCCCTCCAAGGTCTCTGCGGTGGCCGAGTGACCCTCCCCCCCAACCCACAAGAGACTGCAGCAGTTCTTGGGATTCGCCAACTTTTATCGGCGGTTCATACGAGGCTACAGTCAAGTCGCGGCACCTCTCACGGCCTTGACCTCCACCAAGAGCCCCTTTTCGTGTACTCCGGAGGCTGAGACCGCATTTCGGGACCTCAAGCACCGCTTCGTTTCTGCGCCCATTCTTGTGCAGCCCGATCCCGCTCCTCAGTTTGTGCTGGAGGCCGACGCTTCTGACACCGGAGTGGCGCGGTCCTCTCCCAGCGTTCTACCTCTGACCACAAGCTCCACCCCTGCGCCTTCTTCTCCCGCTGGCTGTCCCCGTCAGAGAGGAACTACGACGTCGGTAACCGCAAGCTTTTGGCCGTCAAACTCCTCCAAGCGTTGGAGGAGTGGCGGCATTGGCTGGAGGGCGCAGATCATCCCTTTATAGTCTGGACCGACCACCGTAACCTGGCTTACATTCAGTCGGCCAAAAGACTGAATTCCCGACAGGCCAGGTGGGCCTTATTCTTTGGGCGATTCAATTTCTCCCTCACCTACCGTCCCGGTTCCCAGAATGGTAAGCCGGATGCCCTGTCCCACCTGCACTCCCCCGAGGACCCCTGTTCTGACCCTGAAAACATCCTGCCCCCCGCTTGTCTGATCGCCATACTCACCTGGGAGATTGAGTCTGCGGTGCGCCGGGCACAGAGGCAGCAGCCAGACCCCAGTTCCGGTCCTCCGAATCGCCTGTTCGTTCCAGACGCTGTACGGTCCAGGGTACTGCTCTGGGCTCATTCCTCCAGGCTTACCTGCCACCCAGAAATCACCCACACACTGGACTTCATCCGCCGGCGATTCTGGTGGTAGTCCATGGATGCGGACGTCCGCGCGTTCATTGCAGCATGCGCAACCTGCGCCCGGAATAAGACTTCTACTCGTCCCCGTTCCGGTCTGCTTCGACCTCTACCCATTCCAAGTCGACCGTGGTCTCACATCGCCCTGGACTTCGTCACCGGTCTGCCCACGTCCGAGGGAAACACCACCATCCTCACAGTGATAGGCCGCTTCTCCAAGGCCGCACACTTCATTACACTCCCCAAGCTCCCCTCCTCAAGAGAGACCGCGGACCTCCTGGTCCAGCACGTTTTCCGCCTTCATGGTATCCCAGTGGATATCGTCTCGGACAGGGGCCCCCAGTGTGTGGCGCGCGTTCTGCGCGGCTTTAGGGGCCACACCCAGCCTTTTCTCCGGGTTCCACCCCCAGTCCAACGGACAATCGGAGTGGGCCAACCAGGAGATGGAGGCAGCGCTCCGCTGTATCTCTCACGCCAACCCCTCTTCCTGGAACACTCATCTTCCCTGGGTCGAGTATGCCCACAACATGCTGGTCAACGTGTCCGTTCATGGCCTCGCTGGGTTATCAACCAACCCTGTTCCCCGAGTTGGAGGAGGAGATTTCAGTCCCGTCGGCCCAGGCCCACATGCGCAGGTGCCGGCGCACTTGGAAGCGCACACGCACTGCGCTGTTCCGTGCACCCTCCCGCTCGCAACTGCAGGCCAATAGGCGCCGCCTACCTGCACCCCAGTACGCCCTCGGACAGAGGGTGTGGCTTCGGGCGAAGTATCTTCCCTTGAAGGTAGTTTCTCCTAAGATCTCCCCCCGGTTCATTGGACCTTTTGAGATTGAGACTATCATCAACCCCTGTGCCGTTCGTCTCCGACTTCCCCCATCCCTCCATATACATCCGACCTTCCATGTGTCCCAGGTCAAGCCCGTCTCCTCCAGCCCGTTGTTTCCCCCTGCTCTGCCCCCACCTCCACCCAGGGTTATCAACAACCACCCGGCGTGGACGGTCCGTCGCCTCCTGGAGGTACGACGCCGCGGGCGGGGTCACCAGTACCTCGTCGATTGGGAGGGGTACGGTCCTGAGGAGCGCTCCTGGGTTCCCCGGAAGAGTATCCTGGATGCCTCGCTCGTCCGGGACTTCCCGAGATCATCCATCTGGTGTTGGGCATCCGCCGAGAGGCGTCCGTAGAGGGGGGGGTACTGTCACGCCGCGTCCTGCTATGCGGCCCACTACCTCCACCTAGTGGCCACTTGACGCCAGTGGTCCTTCTCCTCACACACTAGTCTGCAATCATCCAATCAACATTCCCTACTTCAGCCGGAGATCTCCTACCAGCCGGCGCCAGTTCGTCGTTACATCTACAGTCAGTATCGGTCCTACCAGTATTCTTAAACTCTGTCTCTAGCCTGAACCCTTGATAACCTCCTCTCTTCCTCTCTAGTACTTCCCCTGCCATCGAACCCCTGCCTGCCCAACTACCCATCTTTCGCCTAGCCCCTGACTGCCTGCTCGTTACCGGACCCCTGCCTGCCTGACTACCCGTCCGTCGCCAAGCCCCTGACTGCCTGCTCGTTACCGGACCCCTGCCTGCCTGACTACCCGTCTGTCGCCAAGCCCCTGACTGTCTGATCGCCCACCTGTTACCTGACCCCCTTGCCTGTCTGACTACCCGCCTGCCTACCAATAAACCCCGTTCCCCTTTACCTCGTCTCTGCCTGTGTCTGCACTTGGGTCCCCACGTTCCGTACCCCCGTAACAGTGTACATGGTGATATAATCGCAATGTATTTCTTAATTGCAAAGTCCTGCACCTAGGCCATATTGTCATATTAAATAATTTATTATCCATATAAATCTAAAACTACTAACTGCAGGGTGTAACACCGGTTTACTTTATATAAGAAATAGCAAAAGGGCTGAATTCTGACACTAATCAAGAACATTTCCTTTCAGTGTGATGTCGATGTTGGACGAGAGTGCATTATCAAGGGAGTCTGCATCTACATGGGTGAAAATCCAGAAAACCTTGTGCACGAATACGCGGTATGGATCAGTGCTTACTTGCTAATTCCACTATCTTCCATATCAGATACAATTCGGTAACATATATTTTAAAATCATTATCTTTCTCAGTTGCTGGTCAAATAAACGTACATTTTTTTCATTTTCATCTTACTACTTCAACAAAAGCATTTTCTGTCAAACGACAAAGATTAATATGATAGTGTGCTGAAAATAGTAGTCAAAATTCTACATTATATTTCATTCTAGTTAATACTTGTATCATACTTCTTGTCCACCTAGCGACTGCAAGTGTTTTCATGTCTTAGATTATCATGTGTTTTCTTAATACAGTTAGTGTTGCTCGAGGAAGCAAGAGATTTTAAAATTTCATTGCCAACTGCTGCTTCTGTATTTGCTGTTCATGATAAGTAGTCAAACTTGAGGTCTTATTTACCTACCTTTGTCTGTTTTGTACAGGGCATGGATGGAGACACCTTCAATGCTGCTATTGAAAAAAACACGGTCGGGATTTATGTTCTAAAAGAGCATGAGGCAAGTGAAGAATCTGAGGACATTGGAGTTGTCTTCGAAGGCATCAGGGTGTTATGAGATTTAGACAATATAGCATTAGCATATAGCATTAGCATTAACTTTTTGGACTGATGTACGCACTGAACATCAGCTACCCCGCCGACCTCCGGTACACCTTTGAGGTAGTACAGAAGATACTAATGGACATGGATGTGGGTAAACTTTCAAACAAAGTACTCACGCTGAAAAACCGTCTCTTCGAATGAACGGGTCAAACACTGCGCTGCCTCTTGGTAAACCTCAGATGATCACTGACCTTAATTTGTGTTATTCATTTCTGTTCCTTATTTGGTGTATAAACATGTGTTGCTCGAGGTATTCTAGGTTACTATTGATACAGAGATGCGTTTATTTTTTGTGTGTTCAGCCACTGCTGTGATGGTATCCAGTTTGTGTGTTCAGCCACTGCTGTTGATGGTATCCAGTTTGTGTGTTCAGCCACTACTGTTGATGGTATCCAGTTTGTGTGTTGAGCCACTGCTGTTGATGGTATCCAGTTTGTGTTGAGCCACTGCTGTTGATGGTATCCAGTTTGTGTGTGTTCAGTCACTGCTATGATGGTATCCAGTTTGTGTGTTCAGCCAGTGCTATGATGGTATCCAGTTTGTGTGTTCAGCCAGTGCTATGATGGTATCCAGTTTGTGTGTTCAGCCACTGCTGTTGATGGTATCCAGTTTGTGTGTTCAGCCAGTGCTATGATGGTATCCAGTTTGTGTTCAGCCAGTGCTGTTGATGGTTATCCTGTTTAGTGGAAGAGGCAATGTGCTTGTTACTATGCGAATTGATCTGCACTCTCCATATTTTGTACGGAAGCAAGTGTATGCTTGTGAATTACCATAATGTATAGCTGTTGACTAGTGACATGTTGCAACACAAAGGGAGAGCGGTAAGAAAATGGGCCAGAAATTCCCAGCATATTGCCTTATGTTCAGTCAGGGCCACTTGTGATAACTTTGACTGTTTGAGTGTTCTAGGCAAATACATTTTTATATTGAGACAGTGAAAACCGTAAATGTGGTATTTGACAGTGAATCCGCTGCTGTTGATGCAGGGAATCGAGTTTGAATTTTGATTAATCTTACATCTGTTCACGGCAACTGCACCCCAGATAGAAAATCATTTTGACTTTGTTTAGGCATACATTTGGCCTCTTTTTATTCTCTTTCTAAAAATAGGTATTGTTATTAATCACATCAAGTTACTCATAGTCGTTTTATCTGTTTGAAACGCCCTAGTCATGCACTCCACAACGTTACATTTAATAGCTTATAGCCTACTGTACGTTAAAGCGTCTGCTAAATTACTAAATGTATGTAGGTCTATGGTTGGATATAGAGCAGGCAAATGCAGCGAGTCGATCATTATAAATATTTCCTCTGCTAGAATATATTCTAGCCTATTTCTTGTGGATAATACGCCTTGCATTTTAAGTGTATGAAGGTGTATTAGAATAGGCTATGGTAAATCCCGAGTCCATCCGCGCTACCTTTCGAAGCCTATGTCGATTAAAGTCGAGCAGGCTAGGCTAATGAGTACGAGCTATACCGGTGGGACCGTGGGAAATACGCAGAGACAGTTAAAATAAATAGTAGGCTCAACAGTAGCCGCGTTTACATGGACACATCTGATCCGTATAGATTTCTATGCAGAATATAATTAAGCAATAGATCACGACAGGCTGTGGTATGTGCTCATTATACCACTGTTAAGGGGCGTTGTTCGGCCCGACACGCAGCAAAGGGCCGGCGACCCCCTTCAGTTTAAACATTCTTTAAATATTCTATCCAATGAATGTACATTAGAATATCAGCATCCAAGCAGAGTTCTATAACATCCAGAGAAATGATACTGTTAGATTTCAGCTTATTTCTAAACTGTTCGTATAGACTCTGCGTTGTGTATTTTCCGTCGTAGTAGTAATTCTTGAAGTCAAAATCAAAGCAACTTGACAGGTTGGATCAGAGGGTTGAATAGATGGTTTATTCCAGGATGTAATACAGCGAGATACAGACTTAGGTTGAATAATCTATAGTGGACGCGGTTGAGGAGCAGTTTTGAGACGTGTTCCTTGGCTGTCGAACCCTCTTCTCACCGAACCAAAGGGTTGGGGCGAGTATTTATACACAGAGGGAACATGAATAACACGTAAACAGAAGCACTCTCAGCCTTGATAAGGTATATGGCCCTGGCTATGTCCCAGAGGACCAGGTTGGTTCATCATTGTTGAGACATAACAAATGGCAGATGTTGGAAATAACACCTTGTATCAGTGTGAGAGGCACTGGCCTGTTCCTAGACTAGACATGTGAACAAAGAGAGACACTAAAATACACCAACATTCTTCATTCCTCCCTCTTGATCATAATAAACGTAGTTTAAAGATCACCCTTAAAATGAGAATTCAGTGTATCTACTGGTAAACCTTTAACAATTAACTAAATCAATAAAAGAAAGCATAAAAGGCAATAGACAAGTAAATTCAAATCATACACAATAAACCAGGTGTAGGCTACTATAATAAAGAAAATAACAAACTCATTAGGTTACTCATGATTAAACCAAAACAGATAAAAAATTTAAAGAATCAAGAAAGTCAACTGTCCAGACACCTCCCTCTGCTTGGCAGTGAATCTCCACCCTTTTTAATAGCCTTCACTGTTCCCAGCAGAAAAGTGGTTCAGTTTCTCTAAACAAAATTAAAGGGCCCAGAGGAAGGCCTAGCCTTAGAAACGTTGCGAAGTTTGGGGCACCAGACCTTACGACGGGGTGGGCTCTCTAACACAGCCACCCTAACGCTACGGCTACACCAGACGCGGAAATTCTGCCGTGCGGAAATAGAACGTTCACCAAGCGGAAATTTTAAATTAACCGGCTACACTGGACGCGTTAAAAATGGCTCCTTTATCTTTTTTGATCTCTGTGTTTATATATTTTATAAACCACAGTTCATCGGCACCAGTTCATCTGGATCAGAGTAACATGGGTAAGTATTAAGTCTACAGCAACCCGTAAATCAAACTACATTCATATAACGTTAAATTTGAGCTAGACATAGTTACCAAGCAACCATCAACGGACATAAATCATAAACCATTGATAAAAAGTTACGCTGGTAAGTGACCAACTAACTAATTTGATACAAACGAACTAGTTGCAAATGAAATAGCTAGGGTAACCAGCTTCCACGTCAAAGATCAATATAATATTAGTCTGACTAAGTAGGTTTGATACATAGCAAGTTATGTAAAACTTCGGTATTGCAGACAGGCTAGTTGCAGACATATTAGCATAGATGAAAAGCTGTGAATAATCTAACCTCTACAGAGTTGTTTTAAACGTTTGTTTGTGTGATACTAACTAACTGATTAATTCGTTAATGACAGAAAGGCTAGTTGCAGATAGTCTAGCATAGATGACAGATGCGCAATCTAACCACAAGAGAGTTTTTTTACAGTGCCTACAGTGAATAGGAGGAAGGCACTTGCCTTACTTGTTATCCTCCAAAGGATTAAAAAGAGGAAACGGACCTGGGTGACTGCAATCAACCAGCGCAGGCGACAGCAAGGGGTATTTTACAACCTGGCGGAGGAGTTGCGTTTTAACGCTGCAACCCATCGATCGTATTTTCGTATGACATCAACGCAGATGGACCACATCCTGTCAGTGATTGGTGCAGATCTCCAGCGACAGGACACCAATTACAGACTGGCAGCTGAACCCAAGCAAAGACTTGTGGTTACACTGAGGTAGGCCAACACACAAGCTTTTGCCATGATTATTATGGTTTTGGGGAGAGAGCAGGGTGGTCCTCAATGGGCCTCTATTTGGAGGCTCAAGGCCCAGGGGGGCATTGCACCGCCTTTACTTACGCCATCAATTTCAGACAAACTGCATGGGCTTAGACAAGTTACAGAGAAACACGAAGGAAATATTGATTTAAATAGACAATTTATTGCACTATTAATACACTATAAGTCTGTGTAGTGAGGAATGGGTGAGGGCACAGTACTCTCACCACATTCCCCCCAAGTCTCCTCACTTGGTCTGTACCTCTGTGCCTGTGCATGTGAGGGTGGTGCATATAATAGTTGGGGTTGGCGGCTCTGGTGGGATGGCTGGCGGCTCTGGTGGGATGGCTGGTGGCTCTGGTGGGATGGCTGGGATGTCTGATCCCATGGCCTAATTAGACCAGGGCCCTGCATCTGTGCCCGCTGGTGCCCTTGGTCCAGATCATGGACACCCTGGAGCCCCTCTAAAAGAGCAATCTTTGCCCTCAGCTTACCCCAGCCAATTCATTTGTTCAGCAAGGGCACCAGACTGAGGGCAAAATGTAACATCTCATCCTCCTCCTGTGGCACACGATGGTGCATGTGCTGTGGAGGCTCCTGGACCATAGCCAGCAGCCTATCCTCCAAAGACTCCAAAGGTGCTGAGGCCCTCTTTCGTGCAGCAGGTCTGCTGTAGGGCTGTTTGATTATGGAAAAGAATGATAATCACAATTATTTGAATCAACATTGAAATTACAATTATTTAACACAAATATTTATTAGGTTAGGAAAACAATTGCACAGCCCTACCCTGTTGGTTGAAGAACCAGGTTGAGAATGCTGATCTGGTTGATGGTCATTCTCCTCCCGCACATCCTCTCTATGGCTCAGGTCCAATGCCTCCCAATCTTCAACTTGGTCTAGGTTGCTTCTAGAGCTAAAGCATAAATGACATGCACAATGATTTATTGTCTAGGTCAGGGCAGCCCCATTTGGGGCCCGCGGGCCAAACTTGGCCCGCGACTGATTTTATTTGGCCCGCGCCTTACCCACTGTATATATTATTGTTTTCCACCATCAGCGCTCGCACTCATTGAATATTATTGATTGGTGCACTTCCATTCCTGACCATAGAATAACATTGTGAAACATTGATGGTAGGGTGGCGCTGTTGAGCTCCTATCCTCTTGCGCTCCAATCCGAAGTCACGTGACAGCGAGTAAGTGAGACGCAAGGATGGAGCGGCAGTGGCACACAGACAAACGCAAATTCAAAAAATGTTGGGAACATGATTATTTATTTACCGAGGTCGATTCGAACGCAATATGCCTGGTATGTAAGCAGAAGGTCGCTGTTTTAAAGGAGTACAACATTCGTCGTCACTATGAAACTATGCATTCTCACCAGTTCGCAAAATACACAGGCGAGGACCGAAAGGTAAAGGCGGCAAACTTGCTAATCAAGCTAGAAACACAGCAGCAAACTTTACTTCAGCCATCCACCGCACAAGAAAATGCCACCCTTGCAAGTTATCGCATTAGCAACATCATTGTCAGAAGTGGACACGCTTTTGCTGCGGGTGATTTTGTAAAAGAGTGTCTGACAGTTGCTGCTGAAGCTGTGTGTCCAACTCAGAAGCGGGCTTTTTCTCAAATAAGCCTGTCACGGAACACGGTGACCCGCCGCGTTGAGGACATGGCCGAAGACGTTCGGGGCCAGATAGCCCAAAGAGCAGGTCGGTTTTCTGCCTTCTCCATCGCATGCGATGAAAGCACCGACATATCGGACTCAGCACAGTTGCTGGTGTTTTTGCGAGGCGTCAATGAGGACTTTGAAGTGTGCCAAGAACTAGCGGGCCTTGAAACACTGAAAGGGACGACAAGAGGTATCGATATTTTTAAGGCAGTGGAGCAAGTTATGGACAAGAATGGTTTGAAGTGGGAAAACCTATCTGGCATCACGACTGATGGAGCCCCGGCCATGGTCGGTAAGAGAGCAGGCCTAACTGCACTTGTGTCGGACAAAGTCCGTGAGTGTGGTGGCTCGATTTTTAAATATCATTGCATTTTGCATCAGGAGCAACTGTGCGCTAAGAATATCGGCCTAAAGAACGTGATGCAGGATGTCGTTGGCATTGTCAATAATATTCGCTCAAAGGCGCTCTCACACCGTCAGTTCAAAGCTGTTGTTGATGAGATGGATGCCCAGTATGGGGATGTATTGTACCACCAGGAGGTGCGGTGGCTGAGCCGCGGGAAAGTTTTGCGACGTTTCTTTGAGCTGCGTGAGGAAATCAGGGTGTTTCAAGCCACAAAGGAGAACAACATCCAAGTGCCCTCGGACAAGCACTGGATTGCAGATCTGGCCTTTCTTGTGGACATCACAGAGCTGCTGAATATCCTCAATCTTCAGCTTCAAGGGAGAGACCAGATAATCACTCAGCTGTACGACCATGTCAGAGCCTTCAAGCAAAAGCTCCAGTTGCTTAACAGACATCTCTTAACAGGTGAGATCTAACTTGAATATGTTATTGAACACAAAACAATGTAGTAGGCTGGTTATTGATCACTATAACCAGCATGTTATTATATTTGTTACATACATTGTGTGTGGAGAATACATTTTCTATTTAAATATAGGCATTAAATCCAATAACACATTTGTTTTTTGTACTGCAGCCATAAACACAAAAAAACAAGTTTTTTTCTCATTTGATTGATGTTTGGTATTTAATTGAAAATCAAATGAACAACCTTGCATCTTACATTGCTGCTTTTGTCTTTGTGTCTGTACATTTAGGAAATTTGGCACATTTTCCCAGCCTCAGAGAAGTTGGGTTGATGGAGGAAGACACACCAAAATACTGCAACATTCTCAGCGATCTTGTGGTGGAGTTTGACCATCGCTTTGAGGATTTTCATGGAAACGAAGCAGCATTTGAGCTGTTTGCCCAACCCTTTGCTGTAAATGTGGATGCAGTCAGTGAGGAGCTTCAAATGGAACTTTTGGAGCTTCAGTCTGATTCAGATCTCTGTTGCCGGTTTAGAGAGCTTCCTTTACAGGACTTTTACAAATCTGTTCCTGCACACAGATATGGCAAGATCCGCAAACATGCACAGGTGATGTTCTCCCTCTTTGGAAGTACCTATGTCTGTGAGCAGGCATTCAGCCTGATGAATCTTAATAAGTCCAAACTGAGAAATGCTTTATCTGACTCTCACCTTCATGACATTCTCACTCTGTCAGCTGGAGCCTGATATTAAGAGACTTGTAAAAACCAAGGACAGGCTTCATGTCTCTCACTGATAGGCCTACTTCAAATCATAATGTATAGGCCTGGACCTCCAATGTATTCGGAGTATGTTCTGCTCTGTCCTGTGTTACTTAGTTACTGTCCTGTGTTATTGTTCTGTGTTACTTTTATTGCACTAAAAAAAATCTTTGTATTTGAAGATACAGGCCCAAGGCCTAGTAATGTTCCATGTCTGTCTTCAAATATTTCATAGTCCTTCAATTATTTTTCTAATTTAAAGAAGATAGATTTTATGATTTATTTATTATTTTTTGAACATTAATGTGAAGCACAATAAACATTGTCATTCATTTTTCAAAATGACCTTGTGATAGTGTTGATTTTGCACACGCATGCTATTTATACCCATATTTAACCTTATATACTGAAAAATTACAATTTTGGCCCACGAGCCTCCCCCCGATTAAATTTTGGCCCTCCAGAGGGAAGAATTTGGGCACCCCTGGTCTAGGTAAATGTATGCTGATTCTTAAAATGAGAAAATCATTTCAGTTATTTTAGAACTTGTGCTATATGTAAAATAGTGCGCTGGGAATCGGTGAGCCATCACTGCCTTTCAGTGTTTGCACTGTACCTCCTGGGTTGAAGGTGGGGAATAAGAAAAGACAGGGCTTGGGTGTATTTCCACTCCTTTTGGGGTCCTGCTGCCGATCCACTCCGTGGTTGTAAAGTTTTTTTGGAAAATTGGTCCCTTAGGTCCTTCCAGCGACCTTGGCACTTCACAACTGTTGACAGTTGATAATTCAATAACAGATTTTTTTCTTTAAAATAACAATAACTCATGTATGTTGTACACCAGTTAACAAATTATATATTTTCCTACAGATTCCTTGCCACCGGAGAGTCTTTCAGGAGTCTGGCTCTTGCCTACAGGCTGGGCAGAAAAACAGTGGCAGACTCCGTTCACATGACCTGTAGGGCAGTTGTCGATCACATGATGGAGACCCAAATGCCGAAACCAACGGAGGAATCATGGACAGCTATCGCAGAGCGCTTTTGGAGAAGATGGCAGTTTCCAAATTGCATTGGGGCCATCGACGGGAAGCACATTCAAATTCAAGCACCCAAAAAATCATGCAGCCAGTTTTTTAATTATAAAAAAACATTTTCAATAATCTTGTTGGCCCTGGTGGATGCGGACTCAAAATTTATAATCATACAAGTTGGCGATTTTGGCCGTGCAAGTGATGGTGGGGTGTTCGCTCATTCAGCACTGGGGAGGGGAATGAGTGAAAAGACTTTGAATGTGCCAGAAGACACCCCCCTGCCTGGTTATGGTCAGCAAGGTGACGTGCCATACATGATGGTAGGTGATGCTGCGTTTCCCTTGAAGCGGTACCTGATGCGACCCTACCCTGGCAGCAACCTGTCAAGGCATAATAGTCACTTTAACTACAGGCTGTCAAGAGCTCGCATGACAGTGGAGTGTGCCTTTGGCATTCTTGCGGCCAGATGGAGGGTTTTTTTGTCAAGAATATCCATGCTTCCGTGTCATATAGACATGGTAGTCATGGCAGCATGTGTGCTACATAATTATCTGATCAAGCCTAAGAACAGAGATATGGTAGAGGGTCAAAGGGATGGAGAACATGGTCTGCAAAGTGTCAGACACATGGGGGGTAACAGAGGACCCAGGGAAGCCCTTCAGACTCGGGAGTTCCTCTGTAATTTCTTTGACTCCCCAGAAGGAGCTTTAAATAGTGCACATAATGTGTAAATAATTTTGTAAATAATGTAGTTTAATAGGTTTGGATAACATGATGATCATTGTATATATATATCTTTTTGTAAATAGATATTGATATTTTGTAAATAGATATTGATTATCAATCTCTCTCTCTCTCGCTCTGTCTGTCTCTCCCCCCCCCCCCCCGCTCTCTTTCTCTGTCTGTTTCCCTGTCTCTCTCTCGCTCTGTCTGTTTCCCTGTCTCTCATTAGACATTCTTGGTTCCAAATGTATGTTGATTAAAACGTTCTTGTTGACACCATGATTCATTTTAATCTGTTTCCACTTAAAAATACATTCTCAGGATAAGCACTATAGACTAAGTAAAAACAATTTTAAAGTAATGCTATAGACATAATGATTTTGAGGAACGTCCACTATTATGAATAATTAGTATTACTATGGTCCAGTTCAATAGCTGCTTATAGTATAGAAGTATAGTATAGAAGTTACTCACCAGTTATGCCAACTGCCTCCGAAACAGCTCTCCATCCGGCATCTCTTTGACGTTTATCCTTATATTTCGGGTCACTGTGGTCGTAAAGCTGTACTCGTTTTTCAACTTCATGAATTGATAAATAATCATCCATTCTTGAACTATCAACTATCTAGGCCTACTTGCTATCTATATACTTACACTGTCTACGTATACTATCTATCTTATACACTGTCGTCTTCAAACAGAAAAGTAATGTTTTAATCGTTAAAAACGTTAAATCTCCATAGTAACAGCTCTCGAGGGTTTGGGAAATAATCAGATTTATTGATTCCCTCATTATTCACAGCAAAATATATAATGGTTTTCATTACATTTCATTGATTTATTACCATACTCTATGTTAAAAGGCCCACGCAAACCTCGCGGAAAATAATAAAAATAGAAACCAGTCTATGTCTTAATTTTCCATGCGGAAATGTCGGCGCGGTACATTCAGTTTCAGCGTCTGGTGTAGCCACTCTCATTGCTTTCAACGGTTTCGAATTCTGCTGCGTTCACACCGCGTCCGCAAAGCAACATTTCCGCGTCTGGTGTAGCCAGGCCCTAAGGGGGGCCAACAAGATCGGGGCAGTCCCCGGGGGGGGTCGGTCGGGGGGGCGGTCATTCTGTGAAACACACAGAGCGCTAACTTGACGACCACATAGAGCATAATAACGGGAAGGACAAACGGCTGTGCGATTTGGACTATCTGAGAAAACATGGCACAATGAAGGACCTGTGCCACAGCTGATGGAAAGCTCTCTAAAGCAGTTTAGAAAGTTAGTCATCGATGGTGTAACAATCAGAACTTCATGTGGTGGTGACAACTGCTTTAGAATTCATGATGACATTGCTTTAGTGCAAAACATTCTTCTGCATGAAGGGTGCTATTATGTAATGTACATGTTGTACACTAGAAGAGAGCATTTTTTTAGTTACCCTGTGGACTCGACTGAATTAGACATTCTGGTTGTTTCAGGCCTGTCACCAAGTTTAAAATGTGCAAGACTTGATGGAAATGTAAGAAAATATGTCAGAATTCCTTTATTAGAGACTAGAGACACCTTTGTTGTATTCCCTCTGCTACACCTGAACTGACCTGGTGACCCAGTTCCAAGATTTTTTAGAAGTAAACAGGGAATTGTAATAGTGATTATTGATGACTTTTCTTTGTTTTGGACCTTTTATTTAATTTGTTAAACAGCTCCTGTCTCACTCTGATTATTGTGTGGGTATTGGTGTCGAATTATTATTATTCTAACTTCTTTCTTGTTAAACACGGCCACTTAGACACTGTTAGTTTAAGGTGGAACTGTTCATTTGTTTGTGTGGCCTACTGTTGGAAACCTTGATAGTTACTGTTAACCATAAATTCTGTATGATTTCAATACAACCCTCGAAACTTGACTCGTGACTCTTGAGCATTCTTTTAGTTAATGATATTGTTTAGCTGATTTACTTGATTTATTATTTAACTCTGTCTAAGTGGTGGTGGCGGGCTTTTCCCCCAAATACTGCTAAAAATGAAGAGAACCAATTGAGGTGTTTTGCGCTCACACACACACACACACACACACACACACACACACACACACACACACACACACACACACACACACACACACACACAGTAAAACTTGCATTTATTGATTTGTCAATATGTTCAGTTATTTTGGAATCGTTCTTGTTGTTAAATGTGTGTAGGTTAGGTAGGCAAGGCAGTAGGGTTAAACTGGTTAACAGAGTTTGATTTTTGTTCTCATGCAGAACACCAGCTACTATGTTTTCCGTTGTCTGCTTTGACAATTCCGAGGAGGTGGAGGTTGTGCCAACGCAATGGTACAATAATGGGGCATGCAGGTGGCCCCCCCACAAGGCTGAGGGAGTCAATCGGGCCATAAGGCAGCTGGAAGAGCCCCAGGATACCTGGCCTCTATTCGACAATGCCAGGTTTTTTTTTTCTTAAGGTATGTTTCCTTAAATAATTAACTGATCAGTCATGATATCAATAAATACAATCCTAAATTTGTGTTCTGTTCAACAGATAACTATCTGGAGTGTCACCAGAAGCTGCCACTGGATCAAAACCAGACTGATTTGGCATCAGAGGCCGAAGACCCAACAACAGACCGGCGGAGACCCAAAAGAAAAATCAAGTGTGACTTTTATGCTTTAAGTGCCTTTTGTTCCAACATTTTTGTGCAAAGCCAGTCTCTTTATGAACTCATTTATTTGTCTTTTGGTTTGTCTGTCTCTAATAAAGGCCAAGTAGACACGTCCGAATGGACTTTGAAAGTCAAGAGCCCTGCAGTCCTCCAAGGAAACAGGCCTTCCAAATCCTCCCTAAGGCCCCTGCTATCTCTGGACCGTCCAACATCAGGTGCTTCATAGTAGCGCAGCCCACGCAAAGTGGGTGTTATGAGGTCCCTGTGACCAATGAGCAGCCTCAGGGTTTTCAGGTAGTATAATTGCAGAAGTAATTTAATTTCGCTTTTTTCATGGAGATGATAAAATATGTAAATTGTTGTTCACTAATAAACTAGGCAATCAGAATTGAAAATTAAGTTGAAAGTTGAAATAATAGCAATTCATAGTAACAATATATTTTTACGCCCAGCTCCAACACCTTTGCCAAGCAATTGGCACGAGTTATGGTGGAGGTGACATGGCAGAGACAGGGTCAGAGGAGGAGATGGCAGGGACACCTTATCAGGGCCAGTCTGTCAGTCCAGGGACAGGGACTCAGAAGGGAGGCTGTGATCAAATGTGTGGAAGTAAGAATTAATGTGTTACACTCCTCCAGCCTTCACTTGATATATAAGTGATATATATATATATATATATATATATATATATATATATATATATATATATATATATATATATATATATATGAGTATATATCCTTGGAATAGAATAGATAAATATGTACATACAAAAATACATGCGTTGAGGATTTAAAACTGCTATTTTATAGACCTACTAAATGTTTCTTTTTTTCTTTTTCAGGTCTTCTGCGTGACCTGTTGGTTAACCAACAAATCCTGATGGACCAGCAAAAGACCATGATACGCATGATCCAAGACCTCCACAGAAACACCCAGGGAGGTCAGAGGATGTCCACCACCTCCAGGCATACTGCCTATTTTCCACTAGGGGATAAACAGGCTCTGGAGGCCCTGGAGGGCGACCTGGCAAGCCAGCGGGGACCTTCGTCAGGAATTGGTGAGCTGCTTTTGATTACCTTTGTTTCCCATACATAGAACAAGGTATGGCATTGCGCCACAGAATCAACACTGAGCAACAAATTGATTCTGCTTCTTTTTTTTTGCGATTTTTAAATCTAAATATCATTCCGTTCATTCATCTCCGCATAGCACTCTTTCTCCCTGACATTCTCGTTCACACACACACACAAGCGCGGGTAGGCTACACTAAACAGCAGATTCGCCCGCTCCTCCGCTCAACGCGCCTATCAAAGGAAAACCCAAAAGGTTAGTATGATATAGGCTACCGTGCTGAAAAACACCTGGCCAAAATGATTGTTAACTCAGAAAAAACGATGAGATTAATATGAAACACGGCCGTCAGAACCAGGCCTACAGGACTACTCGTCTCTCTCTCCCCCCCCCCGTCAGGACTCGTCGTTGTCTCAAGACTTCTGCGCAGGGGGGCGGTATGGGCCTGAAACCCCCGGGCTGAAAAGGGGTCCCACTCCGCCTCACGCACCACACATTGCTTTCTGTCTGTGGGAAACACGTAAGGGATAATGCCCGACGAGGTGTTCATTATCGGGAATTAATGGACGACGCGGAGGCGTGAACCGTCCGACGCGCAGCGGAGGACGGTACACGCCTCCGCGTCGGTACGCTTGCGCAAATTAAGACCATTCATTTATATTTTCATGCGTTTTACAATCCAAATATAACGTTTTTCACAAGCCATAACTTTGTTTCCCTGGTAACGCCTGAGGGGTTGACTAATACCTGGAACAACCATTATCCTCCCGTACAAGGGCGTAACCACGCATTCTTTGGGGGGGTCGTGTCCCCCCCAATGTTGAGAAAATACTAACCTGTCCCCCCCAATATACAGCAGGTTAAAATGTAAAATATATGTTCTCTTTTTATGAACCCTGTCAATGGATCGGTCTCTTTTATGTCTTATTTATTTTCAATTTATTTCCGTTTGTTGAGTGTGTGAATCCCCCCTCCTAATTGTACACTTGTGCGATTTAGTTTGAAACCGCCTCGCGACTTTCTGCGTTGTCATGGTTACCCCACACTCTTTCTTCAGTGAGAGCCAAGAAAGTAAAGTTGAGTAATGGAGGATTTGAGGTTACCTAAAAAGCAGAAGAAACTGGACCAACAGCCAAGCATACACAGTTTTTTTTCAGACAGTAAGTAACTTGACAGGCATGCTGAAAGCAGTGGCCAGACAGGGACATGCTCTGGACATGCAGGTGATAAGGTGAGAATTTTGAATATGAGACTAGACAGCCTTACAACATTGTTTATAACCTGGGCCTACATGTCAGCAATACATAAAAGTAGCCTACTTCTAATACAAGCAGAATATATAGACCTAAATGATCACGAAGGTCAGCCACTGTTCTTCTGATAACATAATGACATGTGGTCATGGGTATGTGGTATTTTTCCATTGGAAGCTATCCTTTTTGCTACAGTACTACTGGAAGAGCATAATTGTAATTGGTAGGTGTGTTTAAGGTCAGTAAGCAGCTAACCAAAACAAAGTGTGTGTGTGTGTGTGTGTGTGGGGGGGGCGGGGCAGACATTACATTATTACACTATTCCTTTAGATGTGAATTCAAATGGTCAATGTAGTCCTCGAAACTATGTTCTAAATGTCCACATTTTCATAAATAAATATAGAATTGTAGGCAATGCACTTAACAAATAATAATAAAAAATTGGACCCCCCCAATGTCTAAACCATGGTTACGCCCTTGCTCCCGTAAGGTTCTTATGCAATGGAAACGTTGTTCACTCCTGCAGTAAATAGGACCGACCTTAGCTACGACTTGGCAACGGGAGGTATTCTAGTCCGCTCAGCTATAAGCCAGAGAGCTAACGTAATGCATTGTACATATTCATAATTCGAAATTCTCCCCAGCCTTTATACCACAGATACTCTAGGGTCTAAAGCATATAACCGTGTTGTCTGATTACAGTTTACTTTATTTTTCACAATTCGTTTTAGCTCTCGTTTTAAAGACAGGCTGATACGATCGCCAGCTAGAGCATTAATTGAGAACTGAACAGACAATTTGACGGAACTACTTATCAGGTGTCCGTATATCAGGAGTTAATGCACACCCTGCAGCAAATCAGAATCGAGTATTCCCCCAGACCGTGGTATAATTAAGGGTAATGCTGAATGATTTATACAAATAATGGTAGGCTACTTTTCTTTTGGATAAATAATGCTACTGGTTCTTGTTTTTTATTTTTTATAGGTTATCACTCTTGGATTGGCAGGGGGAGCTGATGCCAAAGATACAGTGTGGCGTATTCTGAAACAGGCCATCAAAAATGACCTCGCCAAGAAAATCTCATGGCGGGGGATGAATGGAAAGATTTCATTTGAAAATCTACACCTGTAGGCAGTAGTGATGGGTAAGCATTTTAACTGTTCATCACTGTTTATCAAAAGCATCCTGTTCTAGTCTCTGATAACTCTTCTCCAAAGACTCCTGCACCTATGCGGATTCTATCAGGCTGAAACCATCAGTCTGAACTGAGCTCAAAGCACTTTTGAAATGTTTCTGGGAGACAACACACAGGGTCAGCCACAGCCTCAGAGCATGCACCTATCTCCCACCTGATGAGATCTATTGGCAATGCTTACAGTTGGAACTTTGCATAGGGAAGAAGATTGTAGCATGCATTACAGTATTGCTGTTTAAATCCAGTTATATCTGTTAAAATCACAAACACAAACATTCTTTGTGTATGTCTTCAATTTCAGATGCAGTGAGGCGCAATCCATCCTGCTCAACCGCAACGGATGTGCAGATTGCGGATGCTATTAAGCAATGGTTTTACTGGGCTGGGGATCGGGAGGGAGGGAGGAAAAAACGCCAGCCGGCTCCAAACCAGAAGCAAACTGGTTTGGATTATATCTAATAAAAACATACTACTTTAAAATATTTTGTTTCATTGTTTGTGCATTATACACATAGAACATAAATTAACAATGTAACTTATGAGTTTTGGGTCAGTTATGGGATCACTTTGGGTCAGTTATGGGATCAATTTGGGTCAGTTATGGGATCAATTTGGGTCAGTTATGGGATCACTTTGGGTCAGTTATGGGATCACTTTGGGTCAGTTGTGGCTTCTTTTTGGCTAGGTTCTGGGGATTTTGGCCACTCTTTGGGATACTTCTGGCTACATTTTGGTATTCCAAAATTGGTTTTGGCTGGGTTTTGGCCTCCTTTTGTTTTTCTTTTGACACGCCTAATTTGGCCCAAATTTGGGCCGTACATCGTTCCAAAGCTTTACCAAAATGGCATGCCAGTTTTGGCCCATAAGACTTTTGCTATCTGGGACAGATTTGTCTTTTTTCCTGAATGTTTTAAAGCTCAATACAGAAAATTTCACTCACTGGATATCGTGCCTCATAAAGCAATGCAACTTCTTCCAAGCAATCTGGACTTTATGATTAGAGAAACCTACAACTGGTTCGCACACTCAGTAAAACGCCAGAGTGACTATAACAGTGTCTACAAGGCCATCAATGACGGTGGCTGTCCTCTGAAATTAATATCCCCCAGCTCAACCCGTTGCTTGGTGATCTCAGGCTGTATTGAAAGAATTTTAGAGCAGGAAGATGCCCTCAAGCTGCACTTCAGTTTGGTTTCAAGTGCTGAACACTGCTATTCACCCAGGCTTTTGAATGAAATGTACAGTGACAAATCAAACAGTCTGTGCATGCATTTCCTCCGGCCCGTGTTGATGGAAGTCAAAACTGTGAACAAATATTTCCAGCTGGAAACGGGAGATACGCTGGGTGTTTTTAGGGATCTTGACAGGCTGTACATGTCGACATTGAGGAGAGTTGTGAAGCCCAGCGTACTGCGCATGAACGACGAGTCGTCTCAGGGAACTTGACCTGAAGTCCTCCAGCCTCTACCTCTCACACCAGGACTCAGACCTGGGATTCTCATTCCAACAGCAGCTGGAAGCCAGCACATTAGCGCCAGAGCTGAAGGATAGAATTTCCGTGCGCTGTTTTGATTTTCTAAAAGAAGTGCTGGTGCAGTATCAAATGTGTCTTCCTGCATCAATGGAAATGCTCCGCAAACTGGAGCTTTTTTGTCCGAAGCTGGTGATGTCAACGATAAATAGGCCAGGAGTAAAAGACTTGCCCGCTGAGTTTTTCCCTTATTTGGTGGACACCTTGGAGAGCCAGTGGAGAAACATTGCATCAGCTGGCTTCTAAAGTGATCAGGCCATTGACGGCTTTTTCGCTGGAAGTCTAGGCATTTCAAGATGTTGGAGAAAACCAGTGTTTCAAAGAGCTAGCACTGGGTGTCATCAGGTTGCTCACTCTACCGATATCAAATGCCCACGTTGAGAGAGCGTTTTCCCAGGTGACGCTGCTAAAGGATGACACCAGAAATCGTATGGGATTACGGCTCCTTTCCAGCCTCATGGATGTGCGCTCTGGCCTGATCAGAAACGGTTTGACGTCCGCCACTTTCAAACCTCCCCGACAGTTGTTGGGGAGGTTTGATTCATCCATGTATTAGCCAGCTGACCTGACTTCCAGTCACTGTAAAAAGTTCAAGTTCTCAACATTATTTTTTTCAAGTTCAAAACATTGTTCAAGTTAATGGAAAGATGCTGATTCTGCGTAAAGGTAAGATGATTTCGGTCACCTTATCGTATTTGCACTGTGACTGATTTTGGTAACTGTAGCCCACTTATTTTTCGTGGTTTTGTGTATTCGGAATCTCAAACAGCTGCTGTACGGCCAGGTCGTTGTGTGTCTTTCAAGGCCTGATTCCACCGGACGTGTTACGGCAACGTTACGGCTGCGGCACGTCTTGGCCGCGGTCACCGCAGCAGATAGGTTCCACTCTTATCAATGAGACCATTTCCACTGGGCGCGGCTGCGGAACGTCTCAGCAACGTCCCAGGAGCGGCTTGCCGCGCCGCAGCGCTATCATTCCGTAGCATTTCTAGTTTTGCCGCAAGCCGTTGCTGAACCGCGTCAATTTCAACAGAGCAGATCGAGCAGGGCAGGAAGTGAAAAAGTAAAAGCCATAGAGCATCCGGTCAATTTTCAAAATAAAACACAATACTCAGCTCATGTAGCCTATCACAACGTCATTTATGTACCAAATCATCCTTTTTATAAGGGCAATGGCCGGAAGGACAAAGCGTGGCATTTAATTGCAGTAGTTTTGGGAGTGAAAGGCGAGTACATTAGGTTTAGGATTATCGCGTGATCTCGTGATATCGCGTGAATACGGCTGGCTCGCAAGGCAACGCTGCGCTGCCGTAACGGGCCCGTGGAAATGCAAACAGGGCAGAGTCGCAGCCGTTCCGTGCCGCAGCCGTAACGTTGCCGTAACGCGTCCGGTGGAATCCCCGGGTCAGCACCATAGCGGCGAGGAGAAAAAGAGGGAGGGAGAGGCGCTCTGTATGTCAGGCCCGCCGCTCCCTATACGCAGAGTACGCAGAGTGCGTAGGGCACCAAGTACCTGGGGGGGCACCAAAAAAGTAAGGTTACTAAATTGTATAACTTATCACTAAATCTCGGCAAATTAGATGTTTTTACCTGATATATAAAAGGAGCCCCCTCTTTCCTGACCCTAACGGTACAGCCTTCGAAACTCTCGTCTTTTCGCATCGGAGTCAGAGCATGCTTTTGCCATTCAAATACAAGCTGTATTTGAATGGCGATTCTTCATAATGGCAAGTAAGAGACAACAGGAATCTGGTGCTGAAAAGCGAAAAAAAACAAACGTACCCAACCACTAGCCTATGGTTGATTTATTGCGCTCTTGTTGGTTGCAATTTGCAAAAACCTATTTATCTTTCATTTACATGTGGTTATTTGGTGCAGATATGAAGCTCCGGATGTGTTTTCTATTGTATTTGTTATGATTTTACGGGTTTACACGGGTGTCTGGCAACTTCGTGGTTTGGGCGGGTTTTCATTGGAGTGGGCGGGTTCTAAGATGTGATTGGGCTGGAAACTGTCAATCTGATCTGGAAACACTGACGGTACCATGCACCCTGTTTACAGTGGATGTTTCGCACTGGCGAGGCGCACACAGCCTTTAGCCGTGTTCTGTAAATATTCTAGAACAGACAGGATTCCTGGAGCTCTATATCTAAATAATATCATATAGCCTACATAGATATCTATATCATATAATATATATTATCACGGCCAAAAGCTCTGTGAGCCGATATTATGATCTCAAACGACCGCGTTGGGTTCTCTGACGTTCCTGGTACTTCCACGTCCACATCAATCGGAAGTAGACTGAACCGCGACATGGAGGAGAAAGGGATTGTTGCCGGGCAGTGCTTTGGCACCTCCGCCTCCTGCAGCGCCGAGGCGGTGGTCCCTCGGCAGCGGGAAGCGGGTCTCAAGCAGGAGACATTCGTCGCCAAGGGAGTCTTGAGGGAGTCAAAGCCAAAGTTACTTTACCCCAATTCATTCTCAACCATGGCTGAGATAACCCCCACTACGAGTCTCGTTGTAGAAATACCAGAGACGAGAGTCCAACGTGTTATGCGTCATAACACCAAAAGCAGAACGGTTATCCAAATAACAAGGAAATGTACAACACTTGCGTTACAGTCCTGGAGCTCTATAGCTAAATCATATCATATACTAGCACACTATCAAACAGAGAGCAATCATACTTTCATCATACTCTCGCTTGTGCACGGGTTATCACGCAAGTAGGAAACAACCCCGAAGGGGCCTGTGCTCCATCAATCTCCGTGCGGTGAGGAAGGTCCAATACTTCCAGTGAAGGAATCACTTTACCGCCGGCTATATCGTTACGCATTAAAAGTGTAATACGGCTTCCGGTTGAGCATGAAGGCGGAGTAGACAGGCGAATCGTGGCTCCAGAACAATTTTCATTTTAATTTGCTTATTTTTGGAGCTACAGCTTACTTTGGGGTTACCCCTTTAAAATAGATACCTTAGTTGCATCACCGTTCCTCAAAAATGCCAGGGGAGACTGTGGTAGAAATTAATGATTATATTCTATGGTAAACCATTATTATTATTAGGTCTATATATCTAATGGTAGAAAACATTTAAAGCGTCTCTGGATTCTGATCCAGGGCTTGACTGGGGTCAGAGCGTATGTTGGAAGAAACCCCCCATAGGAGCAGGAAGCTACGGGGTTAATGCGTGCTGACCTCAGACTGGTGTCCTAAATTATTTTGTTGATAATTTGGTTAGACGAATTTATGATTGATTGTGGGCGGAAACCTCGAACAAAGAAACTGCTTTGTGTGTGTGTGAATAAAGAGGAAGCCGAGATCCGTTGACCGGCAGTGCTTTGCAAATCATTCGGCTGTTATCGTTGTTGCTTTTTTAAGCGATAAAGTCTTGTGTCAATACTTGCTCCGGACCCCTCGATTTCTTTTACTCTCTCTTAAATTAGTTGAAGTGTTTTATACCTCGGTTAAAATCCACGACAAGACAAAGAAGATCGACAAAACGCAGATTCCGGCCACAACTAGCAACCCGGCTAGCACAGGCCCTGCCAGCAAGCTAGCCAACACTCCGTCTAAATGCCCTGCTACTGCTACGGAGACCATGGCGTCGCGCTCCTTGGCCAGCGTTAAGAAATTACTACCAGCGGACTTGGAACATCTGCGCTCTGTTTTACTCACCGACCTCAGTGAAACCGTCTCATCCCTGCTGGCCAACGCTCTGGCCCCAGTCAAGGCATCCCTCGACGTCATTCAATCCACAATGGACCTACATGCCCGGCACATTACCGATGTGGAAGCTGATCTGTCCGACTATAGCGACAGAGTTGTTGTGCTGGAGAGTGAATATGCCACGTTGAAAACAGTTCTGGTTGACAAGGTGATGATTTGGAGAATCGTTCACGAAGATCCACCCTGAGGATGGTGGGAAGGCTCGGACCCGGTCAAGTTCATGACAGAGCTCTTTACAGAGATTCTCAGGCCTGAGTTCTTCCCCACACCGCTGAAGCTGGACCGCGCACACAGGCTGGGGAGAGCGAACGCCGCCGGAGGGGATAACAACAGAGCTCAGGCTTTTATTGTGCTTTTCCACAATTACCAGGATAAGGAGCTGGGGCCTCATGTACTAAGACTTGCGTGGATTTCATACTGAAACTTGGCGTACGCCAAAACCCAGAAACTGTGTTACGCACATATAAATTCAGATGTATCAAAGTGTGCGAACGCATGGATCCAAGCACGTTTCTTTTGGACATCTCAATCAACGTGGAATTGAGCGCACATGCCGACGTGCCAAACTCCTCCCTGTCCGCAATTTCATTTAAATAGGCCTCTGGACCTGAGATTCACCTCTTATTCCGATCACCTGGCACCATGAACAGAGTTAAAAAACGCAACTTCACGGAGTCCGAGCTCGAGATTTTGCTCCACGAGGTGGAAATGCGCAAGCATATGTTATTTGGTACCCTGTCAACAGGGATAAATGCTAAACAAAAGAGAAATGAGTGGGAGCGTGTTTGCGAGGCCGTCAATGCAGTGGGGTCTCAGCAGCGCACACACTCAGAAATTAAAAAAAAGTGGTCAGACCTCAAGGTGGAGGTGAAGCGGAGGGTTTCTGCCCACCGCCGAAGCGTGACCGCAACAGGTGGGGGGACGGGAGTGGGGGAACTCTCCCCCTTCGATTTGAGAGTGGCCGCTTTGATCGGTGACACGGCTCTCACCGGAGTGGTGGGAGCCCATGAAGGGGACACCGATCATCCCCAAGGTAAATATGCTGAATTCATAAATGCTGTAATTATACCGGTCATACAATTGGCTGCTTACAATACACATAAGTCGTGCGTAAAGATGCCAGGATATTAAAGACTTTGACTCGTGTTTATTAACTTAATTTTTTTATTTTTGAATAGACAAGCAAGGAGAGGGCACGGATTGCTCAGTCGGCCCCGGCGTCTCCTCCGTCGGCCCCGGCGTCTCCTCCGTCGGCCCCGGCGTCTCCTCCGTCGGCCCGGGCGTCTCCTCCGTCGGCCCGGGCGTCTCCTCCGTCGGCCCGGGCGTCTCCCCCGTCGGCCCCGGCGTCTCCCCCGTCGGCCCCGGCGTCTCCCCCGTCGGCCCCGGCGTCTCCCCCGTCGGCCCCGGCGTCTCCCCCGTCGGCCCCGGCGTCTCCTCCGTCGGCCCCGGCGTCTCCTCCGTCGGCCCCGGCGTCTCCTCCGTCGGCCCCGGCGTCTCCTCCGTCGGCCCCGGCGTCTCCAGCCCCGGCGTCTCCAGCCCCGGCGTCTCCAGCCCCGGCGTCTCCTCCGTCGGCCCCGGCGTCTCCAGCGTCACCGCTGACTCCGGTTTCTCCACCGGCTCCGCTGCACGCGGCGCCTCCAATTCATCTGCCAACCACCCGACCGGCCGTGTCCTCAACCGAGCTGTGCTGGAGTCCCAGGCAGAAATCGTCAGAGCCATCGGTGGCATTAATGATCGCCTTGATCGGGTTATAAATGTACTCGGTGACATAAACGCGTCAATAAATACACTTGTGTCAAAGTAAATTCTGTCCTTGCCTCTTTACATGCTTGAAATCACATTCTGCCGGGCCCGTATGGCTCCTCGGGGTGGGTTGCAGTTGACGGGTCCGGCATCCGGTTCCTCCAGTGGGGGGTTGTGCTGCTCTGGCAGTGGTATGCCATGGTGGTGTGCCACATTGTGGAGGACGCCACAGGCCATCACAATGTGGCACACCTTCTCAGGTCTGTAGAGTAGCATCCCCCCCGACCTGTCCAGGCATCGCCACCGTCCCTTCAGCAGGCCGATTGCCCTCTCCACAATTATTCGCGTCCGGGAATGGAGGTCATTATACCTCCTCTCTTGGTCGGTGTTGGGGTTCGTAAGAGGGGTCATCAGCCACGTTCTTAGGGGGTAGCCACGGTCCCCTAGGGTCAGATGAAGCCGCAGAATACAATACACAACGTAAAAACCACACAATGAATGCAGAAGTGCACCGCGGGCGACATTTCTAACTTTACGCCCGCTTTTTACACGAATAAAGCATTCACTCACCCAGAAGCAACTAATCGCGCACAGTGCCAGCCTCCAGCCTGTTCCCAACCATGCTGTTGGTCAGAATGAATGAATCGTGCGTTGAACCAGGCCACCTTGCCACGATGTTAAGGAGCTGCATTTGCGCATCACATATCACTTGGACATTGATAGAATGAAAGTGTTTCCTGTTAACGTAAACAAATTCATCCTGTGATGGCGCTTTTATGGCAATATGTGTGCAGTCAACAGCTCCGATTACATTAGGGAAACCGGCTGTTGCTGCAAATTGCGCTTTAATGTGGGCCTGTTCAACAGCATTGTATGGGAATTTGATGTACCTGGATGACATTCGGATGATTCCGTCCCACACAGCTGGCATGGCTCGGCTCAGGGTGGACTGGCACACTCCTGACCGATCGGCCAGCTCCCGCTGGAAGGCCCCTGTTGCCAGGAACCCCAGCGTGGTCAGCACCTGTGTGGGCACGGACAACCCCTGGCTCCTGGCTGTGTGGCGCTCTAGGGCCGGCCGCAGCTCTGCGCACAGCTCCAGTAATACTGGCCTGGGGAAACGAAATCGGCTCATGAGCCAATCGTCATCATTTGCGAGTAAGACCTCGCGTTCCCTAAATATACGTTCCCTTCGGATGTGACCATTTGCGATGTCCTCTAACAACGCTAACACAGCCATTGGTAAAAGAATTTTCTTCATCCATTGTGCATGCTTTTATAGCCACCCATATAATTGCAAGGTGTGTTAATTGTTCATTAGTGTGTCTCTGATGTGCAAATCACTCTGATGAGTCATTGTTTTCACCTTTTTTCCCAGTTTCCCAGCGTCACCTCTAAGTGTCGCCAAAGGAACAATAGCTGTAGAAACGTGCGTACGACAGCTCTGGAGCTGGCGTGGGGACCGCACATTTTCACGGTCATTTCACGTTTTGTTCATCTGAACGTGAGCGTGGAAAAGGACGTACGCCACGTTTTTGTGCGTACGCAGCCTTAGTACACGAGGCCCCTGGTCTTTGGGAGGAGAAAGGACAACTTGCGTTTTCGTGGGCACAGGGTCTTTTTCTTCCCCGACTTCAGTGCATCCCTGGCCAGAAGCAGCGCAGCCTACAACGACATCAAAGCCAGACTACAGGAAAAATATCCGCTTCGGTCTTCTTCACCCTGCTCGCCTCCGCGTGGATTATGACGGACAAACTTTGTATTTTGACTCTCCCGCTCGTTCCAGAAAGTGTTCTACGCTTCCCACTGGCAGGACTGATGGTATGTAACTCAAGGGTGATCTCTAAGATAGAGGACCGAGTGGCGTTGCCTATGTTTCAGTTAAGGCCAACTTTTCGTGTGTTATTAATGCCACGTTTTCTCTTTGGCTTAAACCGCAAATTTAATCCAAACTACCTTTTATCTTTTTTTTTATATGTACAAATATGTATAGAATATACACAGTGGGGTTCTCACTGTGTTTCTGGGTCTCCTTAATTAATTGTGTACCCCGATAGATTTTTTTTTTCGTTTTATAGTTCTTGAATTGGCCTCACTTGGACACCCTTGGGAGGTGGTTCCGGTGTGGAGTGGATTTGGGGTGTGTTTTGTGTGGTGGCGGGTTGGGGCGTTCGTTTTGGGGCGTGGGGGCCGCGTGAGGTTGCCCTCTTCGGTTGGCTATTTTTGGCCGGTTCTGTCGGGGCGCTGTGGACTTGGGGCGGTGGGGGCGCTGGTTGTGGTGGGGACTGGAGGTGGCACGGCGCTTCTTTGGTGGTGTGGTGGGGGTCTCGGCATGTGGAGCGGGGCGTAGGGCGCTTGTGGGTGTGCACATTGTTTGTTGGGGGGGGGGGGGGGGGGGCATTTTGTGCGCGCGGTGCCGTCAGAGGAGCTATATAAAAAGCGATTAGACCTGCAATCTGAATTTAATCCATTATCTACAAGGACAGCGGAACGCTTGATTTTACATTCTCGCGGTTTATCAAAGCGCCAGGTAGCCTCTCGGCTGATACCTCAAATTAGAGACGGGTCAAATAATCTTGTTTCTGACCCCCGAGACATAAACAAAGTTTTTGCGACCTTCTACACCTCCCTTTATAAATCTGAACCGCCGGCACGAGTTGTATGGACAATTTTCTTAACGATTTGGAGTTCCCCACTATTGATTTAGGGTTCGCCATAATTGATTTAGAAAGGCCTTTGCGAGTGGATGAGGTTAAAGAGGCTATTAGATCCATGCAGAGTGGCAAGGCGCCGGGTTCAGATGGCTATGGGACTGAGTTTTATAAGACATTTTCCGACAAGCTTGCTCCAATCCTATTAGATATGTTTAATGAGTCATTGGCGAATGGTTCCCTTCCCCAAACACTTAGTCAAGCTGTAATCTCACTCTTACTCAAGAAGACAAAGACCCCACAGAATGCGGATATTACCGTCCAATTTCACTGCTTAATATAGAGAGCAAAATCATTGCTAAAGTTTTGGCCAAACGTCTAGAATGCACACTTCCTCAGATTGGCCCTCATTTATCAAACAAACGTAGAAATTAGCGCAAATCTGAACGCATGATTCATCTTACGATAGGACCCACGTGAGATTCAGGAAAACTTTCGTATCACACCAATCCCAGCGTACGAAGGATCTTGGTGTTGATAAATACGGCGGCTGAGATTGATCGTAATTAACGTAACACGCCCATATAAAAGCACGTCTTCAGAAGTCTCGCCCCTAACTTTTACGACATGGAGAAACGTCCAACGGTAAAAAAAAGAGGAATTTATCCAAGACCGAAATGGAGACGCTCGTGTCACTGGTGGATGCGAACCGTCTGGTTTTGTTTGGTAGCCTAAAAGCTGGCATTAAAGGCAAGCAAAAGAATGCTATATGGAAGGAAATAACTGTTGCAGTGAATAGTGTTTCCAATGTTCGTCGGGCTATGGAAGAGGTTTGTTAATTAAATTAATTAATACATTAAATGTAAAAATTTTGTTATCCAGCTTAAAACATTTCACATATATGCTATTGTTTGCATTGCGTTAAAGATATTTTATTCAGAATAAGGTGAAGAAAAAATGGCCGACATGAAGCTCAGCACCAAAAAACGTGTTGCGGGCCAAGCAAGAAACGGGAGGAGGCCGGGTGGAACCTAGCCTTGAACTGACGGCATTTGAGGAGCGAGTGGCTGGTCTCATCGGGTCTCCCTCAATTTCGGGCATAAGTGGCGGAGGAGACACCGATGCACTCCAGACCAGTCATGGAAGTGGTAAAAAGGCCTTTGCAATTATTTAAAAAATATTTATCTACAGCTTCCGTGTTACAAAGTAATGGCACAAATAATCTCATGATTGCTTTTTATTTTTGAAATGCAAGCAGGTTCATCCAAAATGGGAACAGAGCCAAGCCCAGTTGAAAAAGAAACGGAAGGGCCGCCGCCGCCAAAGGAGCCGGAACGCGTGTCTGGCCGAAGTGCTGGTCTGCACTTATCGGTCGTGACTGCAGAGGTCCTGGACAAACAAACAGAGATATGCAGGTCAATGGTGGACATCAATAAATCTCTGTTAGCGATTAATGAAACATTGAAACTAGGGTTGCCGCGGTGTGGACATTTTCACACCGAGTAATACGCTCGTGTCTACACCGGTATTACCAGTATAAACGGGATTAACTTTGAAACTATAGGTCAACCACCATCTTCTCCGTCAACTCTCCTCTCACGCTCGGTGACAGCGGCTGGCAGCGCGCCAATTCTCGGCGTCTGATAACGTTGTATAATATAATTTTATATATCATAATATCACGGCTAAAAAGCTCTGTGCGCCTCCGGATGGCCGTAGCGCGGGGAGCTCACGTAGGGATTGGGCTTTGCGGGGTTTGTTTACCGGCGTTGCTATGGTTACCGGTCTTTTAATGAAGCACGTCATTTCTCGGCGCGAAAATTCTCCCGCACAGAGCAGAACTGTAGCCTATTCTACAAATTATAATTTTCTTAATTATAATTACATTATTCATTTTTACTGAATTTGTTTTTTATTACTGAAAATAAATAAACCTCGTGTTGCCGGTGTGCAACACCGAATAATCAGTGTTGGCCTCAACACCGGTAATACCGTATACCGCGGCAACCCTAATTGAAACGAATCAATGAGAACTTGAAGAATGCCACATAAATAAATTGGTTTGCTGTACTTTGATCTCTGTCTTGTTTTTAACCAAAAAATAAACGTATTGCTTACCCTTTAAATATTAGAAGAGCCGAATTAAATCCTCCCTTCGTCGTAGAGCTTGAGCATGTGGCGCCTGTGGCCAGGGATCTCTGGGCATCGGGTCATCTGGCTGCAGGTCGGCAAATGGCACTCCATTTGCCTGCACAATATTATGCAGAACCCCACATGCTAAAATAATATTGCAGGTCTTTTCTGGGCTGTAGAGCAACGTTCCCCCCGCTGACCCGATGGACATCCACCTGCCCTTGAGTAGGCCTATACATCGCTCCACTGTTGCCCTTGTGCGCGTTTGAGCGCTGTTGAAGTTGCGCTCCTGATCCGTGTTCGGATGAGCCAGAGGAGTTATTAGGTACTCGTTCAGGGCATAGCCTTTGTCACCTAGATGAATCACATCAAACTTTTAGTGCGATGTCTTAAACGTTTTTCAAGAGAAAAAAGTGTGACTGCAGCGTAACTCACCGAGGAGATGACTCTGACCATGTCGTGCGCCCTGATGTAGACGATGCCCAACGTTGCTATTTTGGAAAATAAAAGAATTGTGCGTGCCCCCAGGCCATCGGGCTACCATGTTCAGGATTGACATTCTGGCATCGCAAATAATCTGAACATTAACTGAATGGTAGCTTTTGCGGTTGATGTACGCGTAATCATTAATAGATGGTGGCTTCATACGCACATGGGTACAATCAACCGCACCAATCACATTTGGAAACCTAGCAATAGCATAAAAATCCCGTTTGATTCCAGTTTGCTGATCGTTATTATATGGGAATTTAATATAACGTTCGGAGAGGGACATTATAGCTGCCAAAACTGCTGGCATGGTTCGGCTAATACTTGGCTGGGAAATACCAGACCTGTCCCCGATCTCCCGCTGAAAGGTCCCGGTGGCCAAAAACCCCAAGGTAGAGCACACCTGCACTGGCACAGGTATTGCATTTGATCGCCTAGTTTCTCGCCTTAACTGTGGCTCCAAAGCATTGCATAGCTCCATCAGGAGATGCCTTGGGAGACGACTCAAGAGCCATTCATCGCTCTCCATAAAAAGATCGGAGCGGTCTCGAAAAACTCTCGTCTTAGACGTGCGTTGAGGTCCTCTAACAGAGCCAGATCTGCCATCGCTGAGACACGACCGCCTATTTGGCAAAGCTCCTGTTTATATAGACAGCTGAATAAACATTTCACCTGTCACATTCTAATTATTTTCATAGCAATACTGTTTTTAATTAGGCCTGACTTGATTGTAATTGTTTGAACGGCTGGGCTAATTCCAATTTATTTAGTAATTAATACAGATGTGCAACATGGGCTACATGTGCTGCACTATTCATCAGTGAAAAACATGTATGTTGTGCCAAAAAAACTTGCGTACACGAGCTCAGACCTGACGTGAGATTTCGTCGCAGCCTGCGCTCATGTTCAAATTGATAAATGCCAAGCTCAACGTTGAAATGAGCGTACGTCCATTTTACGTACGTTTTCTGTCGTACGCTCGTTTGATAAATGAGGGCCACTATCTCTGAGGATCAAACTGGCTTTATCAAGGGTCGGCACTCATTCTTTAATATCCGAAGGCTCTTAAATATTGTCAATACCTCTGGCCCTTCTCCGTTCCCGGAGGTCATTATCTCCTTAGATGCAGAGATGGCCTTTGACTGGTAGAGTGGGGGTATTTATTTGCAATTTTAGACAAATTTGGGTTTGGTGACACATTTATTTCATGGATTAGGCTGCTCTACTCCTCCCCCTTGGCCTACGTCTCCACAAACTCCCCATACTTCCCACTTTCCAGGGGAACGCGACAGGGGTGCCCGCTATCTCCGCCACTTTATGCCATGGCAATTGAGCCCCTTTCTATAGCGCTTAAAGGAGCATTTCACCGGTGGAGGCATGAATATGTATTGAAATTGGGTCCTACATGTAGTCTCGTAATGAAATAAATGTCTATTTTGGTGCCGTCTTGACCGAGAAAAGGCAGAAAGTGACTTTTTGTCGCTTGTGGATTGAAGACAACTCCCACCATGCACCCCGATGCACAGCTTCGCAGGCCACTCCCACTGATCTAGATCTCCGCCTATCAGAGACCTCGCGGTTCCGTCTACCCAGCTGGTACCGCCAGCTGATTACCGCCAGGTGGAAAATCAATTCAAACCACATTTCTAGTGAACTCTGGTGAAGTCATTAGCAAATTACCCCTCGTTTGTACTTCTTTCTTGTGAAATGGTGAACTTTTGCATGGTGCTGGGATGTTCCAGCAGGACAAGGAAAGGACAAGCAGTTAGTTTTCATCGCCTACCAATAAGAGATTTGCAACGTTGCAAACAGTGGCTACGGGCTATCAATCATCCGAATTTTGGAGAAGACACAGCCATGGAAGGCATAAAACTGAGGAAGGTTTGCAGCTTCCATTTCAAGCCGGAAGATTTCGAATTAAATGTCCTGGGAACGAAGAGAGCAGCTCTTTTGAACACCGCAATTCCGTCAGTATTTACAGTTCCATATGACGATGAACAGCCCGGGATGTCTACAACTAGCAGCGCTAAACGCATGTGCCTGGAGGTAAGACTCACTCAACTGTATAACTGATTACAGACACTGATCATCATTGATTGCTGAAATCAGTGCTGCTAGTTAGGGCTGGCCCGAATGCCATTTTTCAGGCTTCGAATACGCGTTGGTTTTTCCGAGCGAATATTCGTATACTCGTTCCAGAAAGAAAACCCATCAAAAACAACATTAATATTCCCTATATTCTCCCTGGAACCGATTTTGACAGTATCTGCATATTTTGTTGAAGATTTAATAGCTTTTGAACGTTAATTAGTAGGCCTAAGTAGGTTGAAGTTCCTTAGTTTTTCCCCGTGAAAGCGAACAGCTGTTGCTCCGTTCCAAATCAGCTGTTCTCTGCCATCTCAGCCCTTACGGGAGCTTTTCAATTCATCCTGGAACGTGCATCTTTTCAGGGAATTTGTACAATAAATCCATAACAAATACAGAATATTGATCGTCTTATGTGTCCATATTATATCCATTATATTGACCGGGTATTCCCAAGACGCTCACGCTCTGCAGCAAGCCAGTCACAGTTGATTGGTGCGGCGCTGTACGGCGAACGTAAACAACTAAGCTAAGGTTTTAAGTATTACTTTTCCTCCAGAGCTCCCGCTAATGTTGTGTTATGAAGTAAAGGGAAACAAGATATCTATTCTTCCTCCACCTCTCTCGCTTCTCTGCTTGGTGTCGCTGACGCTTATAGTTTGCCTCCCTCGCTCTGGTAACGTCACGTACGTGGAAAAAAAACAAAAAAAAAAACGAAGCTCCGAATACTGATTTAAGCTTCGAATACAAATTTTCCGAACGAGTATTCGAATATTCGAACAATTTGGGCCAGCCCTACTGCTAGTAAGCACTTCAGGTTACTGCTAGAGCTTTTGCTACTCGGCTCCTCGGTCGGCAGCTACCCCACAAAACCCGAGATTAATTATTATGGATAAGGTTATGTCATAATATGTTTACTGTTACATGACGGCACATTAGAACAACATGCAACAAAAACATGCGAAAGACGGCAGCTTTACTTTGTAAACAGCCAACTTATAACTCATTCGTTTGGTTCACGCGACGGCACTGTAGCTTTGAGCGCACATCTTGACGACCGATCTCACCCACTGACCCATTGGTTTCAGTGGTAACTCAGCAACCACAATCAAACGACAGACATGCAGGCAATTTGTTGTGCAGTAGCCCACTGCACAACGCATTGCCGGCATGGCTGTCATTTCATTGTGGTCGTAGGTGTTGTTGTTGGTTGCTGAGTATTCTACCGACGTTTGCTGTTATCGATGTTCTACGATGTTTCACGTGTGTTAGTTTTATGTTATTAAAATGTTTATTGATCATATCTCATTTCAGACTCTAACAACGTCTGCTGCAGCTTTGTTCTCGTCGTCAGAAGATGAGGAAGACCAGTCGGCGCCACTGATGTCAACACCAATGGAGAATCCTCCCTCTGGCAGAGCACAGTTTGGAAGTTTGTACAGCATATTGTCTGAAATGGAATTGTAAAACTACTGCAATTTGTGGAATTTAACATTGAAAATAAACCTCTTTTTGTTTTATAGTCACCAGGCCTCGATACCAGTGCCAGTAGCATTGAAGTTGGTGAAACCGACGGAAGCTATCGGTCTGAATCAACCCTCACCCCCACATCGGCGTCGTCATCAGAGGATGAAGGTGTAAAGGACTGGCGTGAAAAGAAGATTATTGTCAATGAATCCAGCCTCATGTCACTATTCAAATTTTGCCAGATGTGTGGGAAACCGATTTCATCGAAGACCATCTTTGATTCTTGGGCACTTGGACATCTTCACCTGACGTAAGGGGAATGCCAGAGGTTAATCTCCTTTCAGCTGCAGCTGTTCTGTTCAGGGGCGGCACATACACAGAACTCTCAGACTGGTGCCAAACCATGGGTCTCCAAATGATTGGACAACTACGTTCTATAACATTCAGAAGGCGTACTTGCACCCGGCTATTGAGAACGTCTATAGGGAGAAAAGAACAGAACTCTTGGCAAGAGTTTATTTGGAACAGGAAGATGGGAAGAGGCCACATTTGGCAGATGATGGCCGATGTGACTCGCCAGGCTTCAATGCAAAATACTGCCACTACACCTTTTATGTTGGACGACACAAAGGAGATACTCCACACAGAACTGGTGCAGATAAGATACATATAAATGGATGCAGAATAACAATAATGGAAAATTAATCTTTCTATGTTGAACATTTTGATGACATGCAACTTATCAAACTTGAATAACCTAACCAGCTCCGGAGCCACTGGGTTTTACGAGAGGAATGACTGAGCTTCTGGACTTGGGCCTTGACGTGGAGGTGATGGCCACGGGCCGCTCCTCGTCAATACAAAAAATAATTCGGGAACAATATCCTAGTGTCCAGCATGAATTTGACATCTGGCACACAGCCAAAGGTATGTATTTTTTGCCATCCTTGTAAACATACACACGCAATTCTTCTCTGGACCATCCCCCATTGACGCCTACCCCCCATTGATACCTCATGGTATCACCACCCCTGCCCAGATCTATGCAGCCTCGCTGAACTCCTTTCATTCAAGAAAACACACAATCCACACGTCTACACTTGCTGAGGGAAGCAATGCTTTGAAGCTCTGGGAGGGGGTTGAGAGTGAGAAACTAGAAGGTGTGTGTGGAGGCTATCTTATAAACCCTCTGCATGGATGTCAAAATGTTCTCAACACATAGCAAAACAGAATCATAGGTCCTGACATGCGTCATATTTGGCTAGTGCTCCCATTATCAAAGTTTGGTACTTCACACATTGTTCCCCCCACTATCCACAATTTTGCCTAACTGATCACCACACCTGTAGTTCTACCTAAATCCCAGTGACAAGCCACACCCTGTGCAATAGTAGTAATAGCTAAATAAACCTTAACTAAAAGGATATATATGGCTAAGACAGGGTGAATGGAGACAATACAGAAATAATTGGAAATTATTGGTGTTTGACAAATTATGCTGCATTTACGATCACAGGTTTCAGGAAAAAGATGCTGAAGAAGGGGGAAAAAAAGGGGCAATGAAATCCTTCTTTCATGGACCAGGTCAGTGTTGGATTGTAATCTTGCAGAAGTTCCTTTGATTACTAATTTTAATATCGTTCACTGGTCTGTCGTCAACCACATGTGGTTTACCTGTGCCACATGTAAGGGTGACGTAGAGGTAAGGAAGCAAAAGCTGCGATAAGCTCCGATTTCTTTATTTTTTTAGTAATAGTATTACTGAGTTCTTCAAGGAAAGTGGTCGAATCCAAAGGAATAGCTTTAAAGAGACTTTATTTAGTATAAAGTATTTTCGGTATGGTTAACTGATACTCTGAAGCAAAGAGAGACTGAAGATGTGTCTAAGCACGTGCGAGCGTCTCCTAGCTGATCAAAAACATTAACCCTTGTATGTCTAATAGCTGCCGAGAAGATTCTGAAGACATGCTCGATCTGTAGGCTGTTATGGTCTGAACAGCGCGGACCGGAAGTAGTGGGAGGAGCCGGTGTAACGTAACCCTCGGCTTCCTCGCCTGGTCTGTGGTGCTGCCTTCTGTGGCTAAAGTATTTATTGCAGCCTTCAGTAAGGTCTTGCTCCCCTTGTGGCTATGTATAGTATTTACGGCTTATATGTTTGGTCCTACCCCCTAGTGGTTAAGTGGGGGAAATACAGCTTGTGTTCTTAAAATACGTAACATTATTATTGAGAATCTCTTCTTTCACACAGGCACTGCAAAAACGGTGGAAGTTCATTCCACACCATGCTTGCAATGAACATGAATGGACAGATGGTGACGGAAATCGTCATCGGTGTGACCACACTCCTCTTACCGCCTGTGAGCAGAAGAAGAGGATGTGGATTGAGAAGGACTCGGTGGCATTTCAGGACCTGTCGTCGCTGGTCCTAGACAAAAGGCTATTGAAAGACCTCGAGAAGATGGCCCTCTTCAAACATACTGGTGAGAATAGATGCCCTTTTACTCTCGCATATTAACGGCCAAGCTAACGGCAATACATTATGGGGGAAGTAGACATGCCTACAAGGCATCTACACAACATGCCTGGCCTCAGTATCAGACTTGGTGGCTGCAGTGGGAATGCAAATGTGAACTATCTTAACCTCTCTCAGTTAGAGAGTGGAAGGGAGAATGTATACAATTCATTTTAATGTGAATAGTAATGATATAAACAAGGTTAATATAATTTGTATATTTTAGTTATATTTCCACGGCACTAATGAACATGTTTTAATTAGTCCTATCCATTCTCTCTAATTCTAATTGCACACAGGGCCACTGGAGATCTTTCATAGTGCTCTCCTGAAATACCTCCCCAAACGCCAGGCCTTCTCGTATGATGGAATGAGGGAGAGGTGCTACCTCGCTATCCTGGAGCACAATGAAAACATTGTGAAAAGGAAACAAGCCACCACAGTGACAGGTGTGTTACCATGTGCTCTTTGAATAGTATATTAACCAAAATTAGAAAGTTCACAGCTAACTCAATAGGCATACGTCGCTGAAAGGTTTAATCTATTCCTGGGGAGAGAGGTCTACTAGACAAACCTTCTTTCAGATTTTCTGTGTAATCATATTCCTTGTCATTTACAGGAGAACCACGGTTCAAGCTGGCGTACTGCAAGAAGTCCAAACAGTGGATATTGAAAACCATCTTCACGCCACACACCACCGAGTTTATCAGACATCTCATCAACAGGGTCATGGACAGAAGACATGACCCTAACATAACGTTAAACGTCCCAACCTCCTCACTCACCCTGGCACAACCTGCTTTGCCAGCCAACATTGCCCCTGTACCTAAACCAACAAAGGAGGCTGCCACAACCTTGTTCAAAAGCCGCTTCTGAGACCTCAGCCCAGCACCCAAAAATGTTTTTGTTTGGTTCCGGTTTCCGACCGACCCTGTCGATTTATGTGCGACCCAAATTATTTTATGAGCCAAATTAGTTTATGCAAACTATAATTACGTTTTGGTACAGCACCTCTTCATTCTGTACAAGGATGAGCGAATTTTCTCGTTTTCAAATGAAAACAACCTACCTATCATTCGCTGGCGCTGGAAAAAATAAAATAAAAATAAAAATTCCCTATCTACCCATGACCTCAACTGACAACCAACAGGAACCAATTTTTTTTCTTTTTTAGGCCCAACTCCATCTCATTTACATTTATGGCATTTAGCAGACGCTTTTATCCAAAGCGACTTACAACAAGTACATTAATATATCGCTGTCGGTACAGAAAGGATGTTCATAGAACCAAGTGCAAGTACCACAATCGCTAGGTTAATCAATTCCCCGTATTACAGACATGATAGCAGCTACTGCAGTTGCACTACATCTCTCTCCCCTCTGCTATTCTGTATTCTATTACACAGAAAATCAAGGGTCTCGGGGCTCCTCACCCCGAGAACAGGAGTACCGATCACTGTCATATGATGGTGCTAATAAAGTATTGTTAATTGATCCATTGACTGCTGTTGTGGTATTCCTAGTAGGCCTAAGAGGTTTGTGCGGTTATAATATATTTAGTTTGACCCGGTTTATTTTAATTTGTTGTCTACCCATGACAAACTTCATTTGTGAATGAAATATAATGTAACTCCTGCTCTTGTCTGTCTACACCAAAGTTCGACATTATAAACTTGGAAGGAGGTAACTGATATGCAACTAACTCAGTGCAATTTAGACTTATACTTTATAAAAATGATGAGTTACTCTGCTATTGTTTTTTTTCAAGGGAACAGCTTAGTAGCTCCACTTGTGAAATGTTGGTCGTCCAATAATATAATTATTTCTCGGATATACACTTGGAGCAACACTAATAAGGACTTCAACAACGTGAATTTCAACCATTTATTTCAAGAAATAAACAACAAAAAAAATGTAAACAATGAAACTCATAGTTCCTCCTGAGCGTCGTCAGCTTCTTGGTGTCCACAGTACTGGCCGTCTGGAGCAGGATATTTTTGTCGGATGGTCTGCACGACGCAAGAAGGTAAAACGACCCGACAGCCTCTACCCAATCTCACGCCTTGCAGGACCCATTCCAAAAAGTGTCGGTAGGCGATATTGTCTAGAAAAAAACATTGAGCAGACAGTTAGCGATAGATGGTCTTCATGCAGTTAACATGCCACGATCGTAACGGAAAGAATTTAAAAACATTCACTTTACAGTCAGACATCCGTTCGTCCCTGCAGGCTTTGGCTGACGTTTCCAGTTTACCTTTGGGATTCTGAAATAAGTGTCCAGGACGCCGCTGTCCATATGCGATGCGAAACTAGGATGGTCCACAACACATATGTCCGTGTCCTCGTCTGAGTCAGAGATTTCGTCAAGAAGAAATCTACATCTTTGAAATTCCTTGCAGCAGATGGACTCTACCTCTGTGTCCATAGGCGAACAGTGAGCGCACACGCACCACCAATCCGCCCCGGCTCGAGCCATTCCGGGCTCCTCGTCCGCGACTTTCAGGCCTTCGGCTTCAGCTGTAGCAGCCGCAGCCGCCTCCTGTTCCTCTATGACAGGCCTATTCAACTAGCAGCCCGTGGGCCAAATGCGGCCCCTCTTAATCTTTTTCTGGCCCGCAAGAGGTTGCATGCAAAAAAAATAAAAAATAAAGGAGAAACATAGTTGCATGCAAATCAGGTTTCTGTGTGTAGCCGGTGATACTAGCCAGTATCAGTACCCCACAATCAGAAACTGGCATCACTTATTCTGACAATGTTTGGCTCAACCGATACGTATGAGTCTAGCTTTTCTCATATGAATGCCATCAGAACAAGGGCACGTTGATCGATGACCTATAAGAAGCTGCATGAGTGTCTCAGGATGAGCCAAACTAGGCAAACGAGGCAGTGCAATCTTTCTCACTGGCTCAGAATATCTCATATGTACAGTAGTTCTGTTTTGTGATGATTCAAACGACATTGTTGAATTCTAAATACGTGTCAAATATGTGAGAACAAAATCTTTTATAATGATACGATTAAAAGTGAAGAAGGAAGGAATGCGTCTGACAAGTTTATTCCATGTAGTAGTACTATATATATTAAGTTAACACTACTTTAAGTACGATTTATTTGCAGCGATTCATTGACGTGGTTTTCCTTTTCGGCCCACTTGTTAAGGAGGTTGAATAGCCCTGCTCTATGAGCTGCAGCTGCTCATCACTATATTGTGGCTCGTAAAGGTAGCCACGAACATCTGATTCCAGCATCAAATCGTCAAAATCCCGATCTTCTAGGTCCGTAGCTTCCGCCATTTTACTTCACTTAGCTTCAGATGCTGTGGATGTTAGTTTCTGCTGGTGAAGTCCCACCCACTGCCCCTGCTCTAATAGGTCTTTAGCGTCAGTCAGTCCCACCCCCTAGAGGGGGTTGGGACTAGTGGTTGTAGTCTTACGAGAATCATCCCCTCTTACACTTCCTATTTTCCTGTGCGCAAAAATCGTCATATTGCGTCATTGAAAACAGGAAGTGTTGGAGATTGATACAGATTTCTCCAGTCTCTCCAGAAAATAAGGAAATGATGCTAGACCATTCAAAAATATGTGTGGGTTTCTAAAAATACAAAGCTTATGTGAAATGGGTGAAGTTGCCCTTTAAGGCCTTACCCCATTATCAAGGTATCACACAGCATGGTGTGGAGCATAGGGTGTCTCTTTATGCAGACGATCTTCTACTTTATATAACCAACCCAGTGTCCTCTATTCCTTAGAAAATTCGGCTCATTCTCAGGCTACAAACTAAATTTTCATAAAAGTGAATGCTTTCCCATTAACACTCTGGCTGGCTGGGTTTTAAATATTTAGGTATCAAGATTACTCAAACTACATTCCTTGTATTACCAAAAGTGTAATACCTTCAATTGGCAACGCGTGACAGACAGCAATGGGAAAGAAACCAGTTATTAGCTTTGTTTGTATATGTACTCTGTGTACTGGCCGGGGCTGTAACCCATCTCAATGCCACGCAACACAGAACGATAGTTATGTTATTATAACTCTAGTTCTATGATTGTAGGCGTAGCCGTCTAGGCTTCGCCTTATGGGCTTGTCCCGTGCGCGCGCCCGCGCGCGCTGAAAATTCAAACTATGCACCTATCAGCGTGGGCACCGCCCACATTTCCCACGGTATCGTGTCTATGTAACGCGGTGTATACCGTCGCTCATCCTCCACGCTTTTCTTTCAGCATTTGGAGGGTACAGCAGGTGGGAAACTAGACGGCTACGCCTACAATCATAGAACTAGAGTTATAATAACATAACTATCGTTCTATTTCATGTAGGCTACGCCGTCTAGGCTTCGCCTTATGGGCTAAGGTGAAGCTGCGAGCGGAGCCCGATCAATGTACTCCTGCTGGACCCCAGTCAAAACGACCTAAGTCACCAGAGCACATTAAGACTCAAAAAGCCAAGGAAGTGTAAAACACAACAGCTTTATAAAAACGAATTCCTCCTAGATCAAGCAAGGCAATGATGAAGGGAGAAAAAAGTGAGTCTGTAAAGACTCCGGCTCTATTCCGTGCTTCATGGAACCCATGAAAAGGAAAAGAAAAACCAGAGCAACACGGTTTCCATTAGGTCCGCTACCACCGGGGGCGGAGCTACGGAATTCGGCTCTTCAATAATGGGACTCTCTCGGCCGTTTCTTATTTGAAGAAAACGGCGGGAGTGCCTCACTGGTAAACAAAACCACCAGACAATTGGCGAGCCAATAGAAAACCCCCTAGCCTTGTTTTTCATTTGAAAAAAGGTGGGAGAGTAAGAGACTGGTAATCAAGACCAACTCGCCAGCCGGCGAGAGGAAATCCAACCACGCCGCTTTAAAGAACATGTCTATATTCTTAAGCCGTAAAAGGGGTCCCGGACTCTAGCACAGAGTTGCCGAGTGAGCCCCTGGACATGTCTAACATGTAAAAACGGACAAAGGGGCCGGGGGAAGACCAAGACGCAGCCGCGCAGATGTCTTCCACCGAAACGCCCTTGAGTAGAGCCGTTGAAGCGGCCACGCTCCGTGTGGAGTGAGCTTTAACGCCCAACGGTGGCGCCAAGCCCTGCCGAGAGTAGGCTAGGCAAACACCCTCACATACCCAGCGAGAAAACCGCTGCTTAGAGAGAGCGCGGCCCCTGCTAGCGTCGCTATAACACACAAACAACTGTTGTGTGGAGCGGAACGCTGCCGAGCGATTCACGTACATAGCCAACGCCCGAACCGGGCACAGGAGATGCAACTCCGCCTCCGCCTCACTAGAATGAGGCGGGGGGTGAAAAGCCTTAAGCACAATATCCCTCGACCGAAAAGAACTATTAATGTTCTTCGGGAGGAACGCAGGATTAGGTCTGAGCAACGCGAAGGAGCTGTCCTCGTTTAGCAACAAGCAACTCGGGCTGACAGACAGAGCGGTTAGCTCACCGGCCCGCTTGGCAGAAACCAAGGCCAACAAGAGCGCCGTCTTGAATGACAGGGCATCCAAAGGGGCCTGGGAGAGAGGCTCGAAAGGATCCCTGGACAATCCGCGCAACACGGTGGGGAGATCCCAGCGTGGTGTAAGCACGCGTGAAACAGGCCTAACCCGTCTAGCCCCACGCAAGAATCTCTTGACCAGTGGATGGCTGAAGATCGGTCCACCATCACAGCCTGCATGGCCAGCCGAAACGGCTGCCGCATAGACCTTGATAGTGGAGAAGGCCAAACCTTTTTCCAATAAGTTTTGCAGAAACGAAAGCACGCTTCCCACCTCGCATTGAGATGGGACAGCGTGGTTCGTCTCACACCAATTAGAGAAGGCGCACCACTTCGCCGCATAGAGGGAAGAAGTAGAAGGCGCACGAGCACTCTGAATAGTGTTGATAACCGTCTCAGGCAAACCTTTGCCCTGCAGGATCAACCTCTCAGGAGCCAAACCAACAGCCGTCCCGAGACATCGGGCGGGTGGTGCACCGTCCCGTGGGCCTGTGAAAGCGCATCCGGCCTGAATGGTACTGGCCAAGGCGCCGACCGCGAGAGCGCGGCAAGCTCTGGAAACCACAGAGCTGCACGGTTCTCCGGGGCCACTAATATCAGGGACAGTCTCTCCTGTCTGACCCGTTCCAGAAGAGGAAGGATCAGCTGGAGCGGGGGAAACGCATACAAGAGAGTCCGCGGCCAAGGTGTGTGTGCCAACGCATCTACCCCCAACGGGGGAAGATCCCGAGGGCTGAGGGAGAACCACCACCTGCAGTGCGTGTTCTCCCGGGACGCGAAGAGGTCCACCTGCGCTGTCCCGAACCTCTGCCAGATCAGTCTGACAATGTCGGGATGTAACCGCCACTCGTCTCGGCGGGGACCGCCTCGAGACATGAGGTCCGCCCCAAAGTTCTGGGCGCCCGCGATATGCAGGGCTCTCAGACTGCGGAGATACTGATGAGCCCAAAGCCAGAGCTCGACCGCCTTTCGGTGGAGAGCAGGGGAGCGGACTCCCCCCTGTCTGTTGATGTACGCCGCCGCCGACACGCTGTCTGTCCTGATCAGAACGTGGCGGCCGCGCACCAGGTGAAAGAAATGCAACAGCACTTTCCTCACAGCGTCGAGCTCCAACACATTTATGTGTGCTGTAGGGGGCGTGCGCCACTCGTCTCCGACCGAGTGAGAGAGGCACGTTCCTCCCCAACCCGTCAACGAGGCGTCCGTGAAGACCACTACGTAGGACGCCACCCTGCCCAGTGGAACACCCTTGAGAAGGGCGGAGGGTCCTTTCCAATATTCCAGGTCTGGCGACACCGAACGGGGGACGAGGAGCACCCTGAGCTTGTGTCGCCTGGGGTCCAACCGTTGGCGAGCAAACCACCGCTGGAGTCTGCGCATAAAAAGCAGACCCAGGGGGACCACGGGGTGGGCAGCTGCCATCAGCCCCAACAGGCGCATGGTGGACAGTGCGGTCACGTTTCTGCGAACGTGAAAACGGGAGAGCGCCGACAGGATGGCGTCTCGCCGAGGAGGCGAAAGCATCGCAGTCATGGTGGCTGAGTCTAGGCAAAGCCCCAAGTAGACTGTCTGCCGGCTGGGGAGCGGGGAGCTCTTCTCCCAGTTGATGGCAAAACCAGAGAGATGGTTTATCACCAACATGGTGTCCCTTCTCGCGGTCTCTTCTGAGTTGCTCAGAATAAGCAGATCGTCTAGGTAGAAGAGAATCCTCTTTCCCTGACGTCTGAGCGGTTCCAACGCCGTCTCCACACACTTCGAGAAGGTGCGCGGCGCCAGGGAATAGCCGAACGGCAGACACTGGTACTCGTACGCCATCCCCATAAAGGCAAAGCGGAGAAACTTCCTGTGCGCCTGCCGAACAGGGACGTGGAAGTAAGCATCCTTGAGATCCAGGGATGTGAACCAATCGTCCTCTCTCACACACCGGAACAATGCTCCGACCGTGAGCATTCTGAACTTCCTCGTGGCAACGAATCTGTTGAACACGCGAAGATCCAGAATAGGTCTCATTTCCCCTGACTTCTTGGAAACCAGGAAGTAGCGGGAATAAAAACCTAGGTGAGACTCGTGGGGGGGAACGACAGTGATGGCCCCCTTTACCAAGAGACGTGCCACCTCTGCTGCCAGAGCCGTGCTCGCAGCCGGGTCCCGTAGCGTGGTCTCCACCAACCCCATAAAGGGTGGGGGACGACGCTTGAACTGTATGGGATGGCCCCATCTCAACGTGGTGTCCAACCACGATGGCAGAACGCACCGCTCTTGCCAACACGCATAGCGGTTGGAGAGAGGGCGAGCCGACAGCTGAGGAAGACCGTCCAGGAATAACCCGTATTCCTCTGCCCCTACCGCCTTCACACTGCGTGTGGACCAAGGGGGGCTTCCCACGAAAGGGAGGAGGCTCAGCGAGCGTAGGAGACGTACCACAACTAGCAGTTGTAAAAACAACCAGCTGTCTAGACGTCGCGCTCGTGCCCGCTGAACAGGGAGCGAGCCGTCCGGCCGCAGCACCTGTGCGCATGCGCTGTCCGCAGGCTGTAGCCACAGCGCGCGGACCCATCTCCTCACCTATAATGTGGGGAACCAGGAGACCGTGCAACGAGTCTCTGATCCGTCCACGAGGCTCCAAGGGACGCCGCTTCTTAGAAGCAGGTGAACCAGAGGCCATGTGAACACGCCGTCCGACCGCCACCCTACAGCCACCGGGCTGAGAGGGGGAAAGAGGCAACATGGAGGAGCGCACCACAAGCGTAGGGCGCAGGTGGCCTGGGGAATATCGCTCTTTAGGTACCATGTACTGCCGTTCGGCCGAACGGTCTTTACTCTTTTCTTTAATAGGGAAAGAAAAAGTAGGAGCAAGCGTCCGGAACTTCCTGGTCCGTGGCGCTGCTGCTCTCCCCGTGCGCGGCGGCTGCGGCTGCTGCACCGGGGCTGGAGTCGGAGGCGGGCCCATGGAACGCTGGGACCGGCCTAGACCCCGCTTCCTCTCAGCCTGCTGGCGGGAGGAGCCCGTGAGAATCGTCCCGAACCGGGAACGATCCTCACGGACTGACTGCTGGTGCGCGAGCACCTCGGAGAACCTGGGACCAAATAGGCCATCCGGCGCTAGTGGACCCTGGACGAGGCTGGCCCGCTCTCGTTCCGGCACCGCAGTGTGGGAGAGCCATATGACCCTTTGAATCATGGTAGCCCACGCCATATGCTGGCCGGCCGAAACGGCTATCGGCTGGCATAACTGGAGGATGGCGCTGGAAAAGCGGGAAACCGCCAGCCATCTCGCGGCTTCCTCCGGGCCGTAGGCCTCCCTGTCAGCCGACAAGGAGACCATGGCAGAGGAGAGCAGGGCGATGTTGTTGACCGCCGCCGCGGATTGAGAGGCACAAACGAACACCCTGTCCGTTAGGCCGACAATCTGCTTCTGGAGGCGGTCGGGGGGCAGCGGCTTTTCGTTAAGGAGCCATCCGGCACCCGGACAGAGAAGCGCTGCCAGGGGAGGCTCCAGACGAGGGATCCCCCTCGCCTGAGCATCGGCCCACCCCTCCACGTTGGTGAAATCCGTGTAGGATCTTACCGGAGCCTTCAGGGTCGAAGGGTCCTCACCGGCAGCAATAAACAAGTGCTGCAAAGGCGGGAACAAGGGGCACTGGGTAACCCGCCGGGAAAAAGATGGGGTGCGAAAGCACTCACCCTGCATATCGTCAGATACGGGGGCGAGAGGCGGGGCCGGCATGGGAATCCCTTTGATGGCCGCCGCCTCACCCATGATCTCCCGGAAGAGATCAGTCATCCGGCGCGGACCCTCGTGTTGTATGACGGTGGCGGTTGTAACCCGAGAGCGGGAAAAACCGGACGCCGAGTCGCCGAAGACGTCGTCCAGGGAGGCGTCGATGATGCCATCGTCGACGTCAGGTCCGAATAGGTCGATGGCGTCAGCCATTTCCACCGCAGGGGAAAAGAAGAGATGCCTGGAGAGGATCCCCTCTTCAGGCAGCTCCCGGCAGGCGACACAGGAGACGGGGGCCGCCATAGCAGCCGCGGCGTGGTCGGCGCCGAGGCACCAAAAGCACTCCTGAAAAGGACCTAGCTCTAGGAGCGCTCTCAGGTGGCCCTGAAAAGGGCCGTTTGTCCGCGGCCTCGCCCGAGCCGCTGCCACCGGCTTGGGAGATCCGTGTTGAAGTTCTCATCTTCTTAATAGTAGTTCTCAATTTCTCGCTGATAAGCACAAGTGCTGAAAGAAAAGGGAGGATGAGCGACGGTATACACCGCGTTACATAGACACGATACCGTGGGAAATGTGGGCGGTGCCCACGCTGATAGGTGCATAGTTTGAATTTTCAGCGCGCGCGGGCGCGCGCACGGGACAAGCCCATAAGGCGAAGCCTAGACGGCGTAGCCTACATGAAATAGAACCATAACCTCAAGCAGAATGATCGGAAAACGGCAGCGTAGAGGCGAGAATTACCAATTGAGACTCGCCAGCAGACTCACCCGTTAACGACACTAGCCCATCGAATACAAATGGATTAAAACAATCAACAGGTTTTCTATCGCCAAACCCATGGTTGGTGCACGGATCTGTGGGCTGTGGCCCAAATATCCACTCCCAAGTCTGTTCGAGCACCTTGAGGTTCACCCTCTACCTTTCGGCGACCCACCTCTTCAGTCAGGGTGCCATCCTCAGACACAGCAGAGTCTGCTTGCTCTGGCAATACAATCAACGCCAACTCCACCAATTTGCAAACCACAATAGCTTTTAGCTCCCTTTTAGCATTTGTCTCGAATAGGGCACAATGAAATAATCCGCTATCTGTGCCAAATCATCCTTCCGACAGCGGTCTACTTGACTAATCAAGGGACCGACCAAGAAGGACTCTAGGTTGAACAGCGGCATTTCAATTCGATTACGTCCAACATCCAAGTTAATTACAACTTCAGTTTAGTTATGGGATCCTTCTAAGAGATATCCCCCATTTATGTTACGTCCCCCGCCAGGGGAAGGGGTGGCAACATAAAACCAGATGACTTTGGTTAACTTAAAGTTGTTTATTTAACCCGGATCTTGGGGTAATCAATTAAACACATACAGAGGAGGCAAAACTACAAAAGGAAAAGGGCCATTGGGTGCTGCCAAAATCAATGAAATGAAAATGACCAAAGAAAAGCTCCCAAAATACACGGGTGGTACAGCCCCCATGGCCTAGTGTTTCTTAACAAAGGTGTAACTGCGTGTTGGTTTTCGATAATTTCTAACAAACTTATCCTGGCCCAGTTCCCAGGCAGCTAACAAGAGCCTCAATCAAATAACAAATAAGCATTCAAAGACCTAAATGGCAAGCTGCAAATCCGAGACAAGCTGCCGCGAATGTTGAGCTTGACCGTCTTTTGTCTTCCTGGATCCTCGGCTATCCGATGCAGCAACCAATCACGTCCGGGGAAAGGCACATCAAAATTAATATAATGGTAGTCGTCACTGTAATATGGAGGTGGAGGGGGGCGGGGAGGCGAAGGCCACCCTGTTGGACCAACCTCCCTACACCTACATGACCATGTTCCGGTTTGCCATCAACAGCCGGCCCGGCTGTAATAATTTAATAGCAATGATGACAAGACGAAAAACAGGTAACTTATCAAGGTAATTTTGCCGGCGTCTGAGGGGAGATACGTCATCTCCAAACATCCGGTGGAGTTTCGGCGGCGTTCTACGCATAGCTGTAGACCGTACTACATTAAAGTTAAGTCAAGGGTAGTATGGTCAAGTAGTAGACACTGAACAGAAATAGTATGTACTAAGTATTCGGATTCAGCACAGGTCTTACTGAAGGCATTTTATGGTCAAAATATTATTAATAAATATTTGAATATTAATATTAATAAACCAACAAACTTTTTGGGCAAAAGTCAAAGCCCTAACCTGGATCGAGGACCACTTCCCCTTCTTTCAGCAGCAGACCAAGCCCTCCTGGAAGAGCTCCATCTGCCACAACCTGTCCAAGCACGACATGTTCACACGCGACACCTCGCCGGACGGCAAGGTGTGCTACTGGATCATCCGGCCCGAGGCCAACCGTCACTGACCCTGAATCAGGTGTACGGGGACGGTCACTCTGGTCCCCCGCCAGACAGGGATGTTGGCGTCTTCTTCAGGGAGAGGGGCTCGTGGTTCTGTGAGGAGGATGAGACCGCTCCCTCCCCGCAGCGCCTCCTACCTACTGGTCACCTTCCAGCCGCCGCCGCCACCACCACCATCATCTTCCTGCCCACCTCCTACTCCCCCCAGCGTATCCGGGTCACGGCACCAGTGTAACGATGGTCAAGCATCAGGGAGACGGAGGCCAAACTATTGAATTTTCTTTCTTTTAGAAAATAAATCAAAACATTGCCATCAGGCTTTGGTGTACACAAACAGCATCGGATCAAAAGCATAGGCTTCTCTGCTGATTACATCAGCAATAGAAAATGCATACAAAACATTTAACTTCCCATGAATGGGCATAACTGTAGTCTAAGTGCAGTTACAGCACTTTATTAAAGGCTGTGTTGCAGGGTTTATTTTCTAACGAAGTTGTGCAATTTGCTTGTTGGTATTTAATATTTAAACTATTATTTATTGTATTTAATGTTGTTAGGTATCACAAAACGGAATGTTATGCAAAAAAAAGTAGGTACTATTTTAGCGGTTTGCTATTGATTCTCATTTCCCCCAGAATGCATTGCATGACGTCACGTTGGGGAGACACGGACCAAAGCCGCCTTGAGACCCTTGAGAGTAGAGACTAGTAAGAGAGTGTTCAGCAGATTATACAGATACATAGATAAATACATAGATATTATATATAGTTAGTATACGCTACACTGAACCTCCTAAGATGGCGCAATTTGATTGGTTCGCTATCTCGGGATATTGGGCAATATCCCGAGATTGAAATCTCCAACTTACTGTATATTGTTTTCATCGTAAATTGTCAGCTGATAACAACAAATAAACCTTTGGTCTCGGGGGCTATTCCCCACTATTCACTTCGCCTTCGGCGAATAATTGTTGACCAATAGCCTAGATAGATAAATAGCCTAGTCAAGTCTTTATTAATCCAAACTGCACGTCGGGAATTCATTTAGGTGATTCGACTCACACAGACACACAGAACAAGGGAGACAACATGTCTGACTGGACATACACAAAATACATCACATTAAAACTAGACCCATGCGTTGATAGAAAGAAAATTAAATATGTTCTATTATTTGGCTTGCGGAGCCAGCCAATCATGTGCGCCTAACACAAGAAAGACGTAATGTTGAGAAGTCATACTACAAACGGTCCGGATAGCAAGCGAAAGCCGAATCAGACTGTATCAATCCCGTACTTTGGGTCCATTCTAACTTATGGTAAGAGGCTAGTCTTTAAATCTTTGCAGTGACTGAATGTTGATGATAAAACGGATTGTTTTGCATAAAATGAGTGTTCGTGTGTGTGTCCTTTTCGGCTTCGGCATACTGCATGGTTATGAAGGCCTTGTGGTTAGCTGTGGTCTTAGTGAAGCAGCCTAGCCTTGGAGATGGATAAGTTGGAGTGATTGTGTACGGGCGTGCGAGAGTGAGAGAGAGAGCAAACCCGCCGTGGTGATGTTTGGTTTGAGTCGGGCTGTCTGTCAGCATCCGCCGGGTTGGACAATGTGCTTTTTGTATGTGTTCAATGTTCAATCTGTCTGGTCGTATTGGCGGTAGATTGATGGATAAATAATGTCACACCACGATCGATTATACTTGCAGGCACTTATTTGCAAGTGCACTGATTGCTGTCCGATAGGCTAAGTTAGCCCATAGCTAGCATTAGGCCTTCTATTTCTAGATCTGACTACGTTTACCGGTACTTACGACATAATGGCTGTCACTAGATATAAAGATTACGTTGACTTTCACTCAGTGCTATTCACTGACAACAAAAATAAATAAAAGTGTCGTTATTGTATGCACTGCTGTTCATTGACTAGCTCCAGTGCTCGTTGCTGGTTGCTAAATTATAGCAACTCTCCACTCATTCTCCTCTGACCATGCATTTAATTGGCTTTGACCGCCATCAGTTCTCGGCAATTCCTCATTCGCCCTCTCACGTCTGACAGGTTCGAAATTATACTGCTGTGGGCCATCATACATTGAATGGGAGTGGATGCGTTACCCGGGGATTCCGCCGGACACGTTACGGCAGCGTTACGCCTCATGGCCACTGCACCGTCAGTCAAAGGACGTCGGAAGGCTTGGCTGACGGATGGGGGAGCTTTTCGGGGTCGTCAGAGCCCGAGACATTGCACACATTTGCATACGCGATCTGATTGGATGACGGATCCGTCGCTGCCGAAAAAGGTGAAAATTGTTCAACTTTTTGACGGAGCCGAAGTCTCCAACGGACCCACAATGCATTGCGCGTCCGTCCCCATTCAAAGCCAATGTGGATCAGTCAACGGACGGAGGCCGTGGGCACGAGGCGTTAAGGCCCATTCACACCCTAGGGTAAATACGGATACGGACCGTTTCGTCAGGTCCCGGAGGTGTTTCGTCCGTAAATGGGTCCGTCGCCTCTGAGCTTACGAATCCGGAGTGCTCCGGGAGAACCGGAGCAATACCACCGGAAATCGGGGCGGCAGTATAGAGTCAAAAGTCAGACCATTCGCGAAAATAGATAGAGTAGTATAATATCTGATAGAGATATATATATATATATATATATATATATATATATATATATATATATATATATATATATATAAACTGCTCAAAAAAATAAAGGGAACACTTAAACAACACAATGTAACTCCAAGTCAATCACACTTCTGTGAAATCAAACTGTCCACTTAGGAAGCAACACTGATTGACAATCAATTCAACATGCTTTTGTGCAACTGGAATAGACAACAGGTGGAAATGATAGGCAATTAGCAAGACACCCCCAATAAAGGAGTGGTTCTGCAGGTGGTGACCACAGACCACTTCTCAGTTCCTATGCTTTCTGGCTGATGTTTTGGTCACTTTTGAATGCTGGCGGTGCTTTCACTCTAGTGGTAGCATGAGACGGAGTCTACATCCCACACAAGTGGCTCAGATAGTGCAGCTCATCCAGGATGGCACATCAATACGAGCTGTGGCAAGAAGGTTTGCGGTGTCTGTCAGCGTAGTGTCCAGAGCATGGAGGCGCTACCAGGAGACAGGTCAGTACATCAGGAGACGTGGAGGAGGCCGTAGGAGGGTAACAACCCAGCAGCAGGACCGCTACCTCCACCTTTGTGCAAGGAGGAACAGGAGGAGCACTGCCAGAGCCCTGCAAAATGACCTCCAGCAGGCCACAAATGTGCATGTGTCTGCTCAAACGGTCAGAAACAGACTCCATGAGGGTGGTATGAGGGCCCGACGTCCACAGGTGGGGGTTGTGCTTACAGCCCAACACCGTGCAGGACGTTTGGCATTTGCCAGAGAACACCAAGATTGGCAAATTTGCCACTGGCGCCCTGTGCTCTTCACAGATGAAAGCAGGTTCACACTGAGCACATGTGACAGACGCGACAGAGTCTGGAGACGCCGTGGAGAACGTTCTAGTGCCTGCAACATCCTCCAGCATGACCGGTTTGGCGGTGGGTCAGTAATGGTGTGGGGTGGCATTTCTTAGTGTTCCCTTTATTTTTTTGAGCAGTGTATATATATATATATATATATATATATATATATATATATTGTATTTGACGTTTTGTAATTACTTATTATACTATATACCTGACATTTTAATTTTATTGTTTATTGTTATTGTTCCCTGCTTTGGCAATGAGTTGTAACTGGTCATTTGACAACATTTTGAGGAGATAATCTGCGGGTTGGTGAGGGGTGTCACATGCCACCGCACACTTTTTGCACTTTTTTTTGCCGATTTCACATGACGCAAAGCAAAATCATCTCTACAGATGTCATGTTTGCGATTGTCGATGCCGTTAATTTGTGAAACGACAGTCACTGCCCTCTAGAGGATTTATTGCGTAACATCCATAACAACGCTGAAACCAGACGGAGGTATGAAGGGTAGTTCCGGGGGCAACGTTTGGGGCGACGGACGATTTTCGTCCGGATCCGGAGGTATGGATCGGCCTTTACGGCTGCGGCACGGAACGGCTGCAACTTTGCCCTGCTTGCATTTCCACTGGGTGCGTTACGGCAGCGCAACGCTGCCTTGCGAGCCTGCCGTATTAACGCGATAATCCTAAACCTAATGTACTCACCTTCCACTCCCAAAACGACTGCAATTAAATACCACGCTTTGTCCTTTCTGACATTTTCCTTATAAAAAGGATGATTTGGTACATAAATGACTTCATGTTGCTGAACTTCAACAATGAGTCTCTCGTCGTCCATGTTGCCGACCCTCTGAGACCCTTCGATTGATTGACTGCTGACCTGGTGCCACCGGTCATGACGTAATAATGTTGATGTGAAGTTGTGATAGGCCACATGAGCTGAGTATTGTGTTATATTTTGAAAATTGACCGGATGCTCTAATGGCTTTCACTTTTTCACTTCCTGCCCTGGTCGATCTGCTCTGAGAGCTTTATTCAAGCAGCTGATGTGTGGATTAAGGATGTTGAACTTACTAAAGCATGCCCTCAAGCATGTGAAGATGGAGTTACTCATATGGACAGTGTTTCTATGGTGACACGTTCCAGTGGTTCCAAGTCTGGCAGTGGACGTTCCAATGTGTCATCAGCATTGTCTGCATGCTTAAAGGAAGAAGCTAAGCGCGCAGCTCTGGAAGCCAAGGCGGCTGGGCTTAAGCAAACGGCTTTGGCTATGTCTAATGCTAAAATCAAGATTTATGAAGAATATGACGCCCAGGAAAAAGGTGATATCAAAGACGAGTATGCTGATGCTGCCAACACGCCATGCACTCCTGCAGAGAAGCAAGCAGAAAATAGTTCCCCAGCCAAAACATTGGATGTAAAGCCGCCAGTCAAGTCCTATACGTTTGCTGGAGCTAGACCAAAGTTGCTAAAGGCGGACAATACTTAACAATCAGCCAGCGGGTTTCCTCTGCAACAAAGTAGCGCTGCAAATGACATCTGCAACGTCATGAAGCAGCCTAACGATATCTCAGAGCTGCTTGTAAAAAGTCCGTTGGCTCGTTTGCCACAAATCGGTTCAGCTCCAGATGATATATTTGCAGCAATAGCCAGCAGCATTGAAAACAGTGACAACGATTTTGTGCCAGATTCAGAAGAATCAGACTGTTCAGAAGAATCTCAATGGGGGAAAGCAGACGTCTGTCACTGACCCGTCTCTCATCTCCCAATGTGACCTTAGACATCAGCGATGATAATTCATCTTCCATCATTGCAGCCCAACAGTCTTCCTCTCTTAAAGGTAAGGAGACATCAACTCAGCTAGTAAATTATGACAGCAGTGACGTTTCGGTAATGAAATTGAAGAAGACTGCATATGGCCAAAGGGTGCATAGCAAAAAGGATTATTGCTTTTCCTGCTACAAACAATTCAGCAAAATGGCAAGGCACTTTGCCCAATTGCATAAGGACGAGGTTGAGGTAGCAAGAGCACTTTCCTTTCCAAAGGGGTCTAAAGAAAGAAAGGTTAATCTAGATATTTTGAGGAATAGAGGGAACCGTGAGCACAACATAAAGGTTCTGAAGGCAGGCAAAGGTGTATTGGTGCGACGTCAACAAACAGCTGCCAAGCATGTGGGTGTGGAGGACTACATGCATTGTTTACATTAATATGGGCTGTTCAGACGAAAGTCTCTTTTGAGACTTTCGTCTCAAAAGAGACTTGTAATTTGGCCAAGAAGTGCCAGCTCACAACGCGAGTTCAAGCCCTCTGCGCATATCCACAGCCCGTCCCTGAAGGTGTAAGTAAGAAGTTCTGGAACCTCATAATTGACATGAAGGAAGACGAAATAACACCGTAAGATAAAAGTGATGCCTGTATCATCAAATTTTGAGAACATGTATGCAACAAAATGGGCAGTGACAAAAATAAGCATGAACACATCAGAACTAAAATGTGTGAGGCTGGAAGGCTGTTGGTAAGTGCAAAGAAAACGGGAGCGCTTCATGGTATCAAAGATTTTTGAACGCCCTAAAACTTCTATCATGTCATTCAGGCTGTTAAAGATACAGCAGGATTCCAAGAAGATGAAGAGGTCTACAAAGTCCCCTCTTTGGCTCAAGAGAATGGCTGATATTGCAGAATGTGAGGCAATGATGGCAGGAGAGGAAGAAGACATCAAAAATGTGAAACGGTTCAAGGAAATGTGCGCCACTAAATGGAAGCCCTGATTGCAACACGAATATCGGAATGTTTGGCGGACGTCAGCACCTGGACAACTGCCCATCACACCTCAACAAAACCGAGCTCCTAAATTTTTTTTGGGGAAAGATTGCCCAAACATGGACTTACTGGTCACCGTTGAGAACATGCCAGAAACCTCGGTGTGGTACTGGACAATCAGTTATGCTGCACCGCAAACATCACTGCGGTGGCCAAATCCTGCAGATTTGCACTTTACAACTTCCTGCCTCTGCGATTAAACCTTTGCAGCGCATCCAGAATGTGGCAGCGCGCCTCGTGTTCAACCTACCGAAGTTCTCCCATGTGACCCCCTCTTACGGGACCTCCACTGGCTCCCTGTAGTAGCTTGCATCAAATTTAAGACGATGGTACTGGCATACAAGGCAGTCGATGGAACTGCTCCTGCCTACCTCCAAGCATTGGTAATGCCACACACCCCAGCTCGATCCCTCCGCTCAACTACCTCAGCTGGACGTCTGGTACCTCCATCGCTAAGAGCTAGCAAAGGTCGATCAGCAAAGTCACAACTTTTCTCGGTTTTGGGACCTCAGTAGTCTCGCAAAGCCAGACCAAACTACAGCAAGTAGAATGGTCTGGAGCCACGCTACCTCGAGCCGTCTATCCGTGGGGAAACTGGGCGGGCCTGTTTTTATTTCTTTAAACCAATCACAATCGTCTAGGGCGGGGCTAAGCCCGGGAAGCAGCAGTTGTGTCCATGCAAAATAGTGCCGGGGGGGAAATTATTTTGACGGAACTTCTTGACGTTCAGAGGCTGTCAGAAATGGCTCAATCCCAAACGCCACAAAAAAACATTAACGATGTATGTCGCCTATGTGGAGATAATTTTATAGATAAAAAGACATGGTAACTACGTAACATTAAAGGCACCCAGTGCAACTTTCGAGGCAAAAATGAACATTCAATTTTTTTTTACACGTAGTACATTTCAATATCTCCCTACCATTACATATCGACATTCAAGGAGCGAAGATGAGACGTCGTTGTGTGGTGAGAACTGATAGAAAATCGTAAACAAAAACAATGGGCGCCATGTTCTTTATTTATTGTAACCTACAAAAAATAAACAGGATTCCAGTCGGCAAGCCTCAGAGTTTTCCGAACACGTGACGTCGCTATTTACAAGATGGCGGATCTAAGTTGTTCAGCGACGATGGCGAACCCGAATAGAAAGCGTGGTCGACCTCGTCTTTTCACGACACCAGAGAAAAAAAAGAAGTTTTATAAGATGCTTGGGCGTCGTGTGTTCTTGGGCGACACATTTGTCGAATGGAGGAATTTAAGAGAGAAGCTCGGGATGAACAGGGACAGCGAACTTGCGCGTGTGCTGTTGGACAGGTTTGTAATTACTGAAAACTATTCAATTACAGGCATGTAAGTACTAACGAAACAAAACTAACTAAAGAAACGAATGTATGGTTTATGAACAGTTTTCAGGCGACAGGTCAGCCCACCGCCATCAACAGTGTTGCAAGCTCGTCCAGTCCACAGGCCACATGGCAGCCCCCACGTTTTGACGATGTGTCCAGTGTGAGTGGACACTCAGAAAGTGTTACAGCTTTGTAAGTAATAAGTGCTGTATTCAATGTTGTATTTGCTTTAGCCTAGGTTTATGATGAAATTGTTGCTGATTTAGGATTCCTTACCAATTGCAAACATTAATCAGATACAATAGTACATTATAATATGATGCACATGTAGATCATGCATAGAGCATGCATGTGGTCCTTTTTTCTGAAATCACTTGTACCATACAGCATCTCCCAACCTCTCTTCAATGAACCTGGAAATGAAAAGGAGAGCAATGTGCTGGAAAACACCCAGTAAGTGGATAGCATCTTTTACTTCTCCTGTTACTGTTATTATCGTGATATATAAAGTATTTGGCACAGTCAGAGATGAGCTTTGTAGATTTTGATTTTAACTTACTAGCAATAACAACATCTGTGTTGCAGGGAAGACTTGACAATATCATGTATAGAGCCAGAGCTGCAGTCTGTGGAGAGCAGGTACTATTTCCTTCTTTTTGAAGATGACATAATATCAGTATACTAGTATTTTACTATAAAGTCTAACCATAACCATAACACAATCTGTTTTCTTGCAGGGAAGACTTGACATTGTCATGCATAGAGCCAGAGCTGCAGTCTGTAGAGAGCAGGTACTATTTCTTTCTTTTTGAAGATGACATAATATCAGTATACTAGTATTTTACTATAAAGTCTAACCATAATCATAACACAATCTGTTTTCTTGCAGGGAAGACTTGACATTGTCATGCATAGAGCCAGAGCTGCAGTCTGTAGAGAGCAGGTACTATTTCTTTCTTTTTGAAGATGACATAATATCAGTATACTAGTATTTTGCTATAAAGTAATGTCTGACATCTATTTTCAGATTTCATTGTTCACATAACACAATCTGTTGTCTTGCAGGGAAGACTGGTCAATATCAGGCATAGAGCCAGAGCTGCAGTCTGTAGAGAGCAGGTACTATTTCTTTCTTTTTGAAGATGACATAATATCAGTATACTAGTATTTTACTATAAAGTCATGTCTGACATCTATTTTCAGATTTCATTGTTCACATAACACAATCTGTTGTCTTGCAGGGAAGACTGGTCAATATCAGGCATAGAGCCAGAGCTGCAGTCTGTAGAGAGCAGGTACTATTTCTTTCTTTTTGAAGATGACATAATATCAGTATACTAGTATTTTACTATAAAGTCATGTCTGACATCTATTTTCAGATTTAATTGTTCACATAACACAATCTGTTTTCTAATAGCATTATTGTTTGTGTATTAGAGCATGCAGACATTTCTTAACCATCACAAATAAGACCATAATGTTTGTAATTGTCAAAGAAAAAAGTTGAAAAAAAATATGTGGTCCTTTTTTTCTAAAATCACTTGTACCATACAGCATCTCCCATCTTCTCGTTAATGACCCTGACAATGAAAAGGAGATCAATGCGCTGGAAAACACCCAGTAAGTGGATAGCATCTTTTACTTCTCCTGTTACTGTTATTGTTATTATCATGATGTATAAAGTATTTTGCATGGTCTGTTATCAACATTTGCTTTATGCCATGTTTTGATTCAGATGTAGATACTTGAATCAAACACACAGCCTCACTTTGATCAATTGACATTATTGCTTTCCAGGATTTCGACTGTCGACTTTGACTTTGAGGATGAGGAGTGGACAGAGGATGAGGAGGAATACACTGACAACGTAGTGAAAGACCCTGACTTTACAATCAGGTAAGGTTCTTTTGTGCCTGTGTGTGAAGTAAATTATAGTATTCTTTCATGAGAAATAGGGTTGAATGTTTCAGATATGATGACTAAATGCAACAGAACTCAGCCTGTCCATTGTGTTCATTCAAGGGCATGTACATTTGTACTTAAAATCAAAAGGTAATTAAGATAATTTGCCTTGATCAATTTTCTTTCCAAAATATCTTATCTCCGGTATATTCCAGGACTACATCCACCCTTTTGGGTAGGGATGTGGAAACATATGGAGTCATCACACCTGGGGAGGAGGTGTTTGATCATGACATGCAGGGAGGAGAGGAGGATGATGATGACAACATCGAGTTTCCGGATGAGGTCAAGGTCAACCACTCTGGAGACATCAAGGATGAGCAGTGTTTCATCGTTTACAAAAAAAACCTGCTGCAACTCGTCACCTTCCTGCTGAACTTCCAGAAGAGATGAAGTGCAGAGAGACAGAATGCACAAGTACCGTACGCCTTGGCCCTGACCCAGTGACCAAATCTGTTGGCAGCGGAATGGTCCTTAAATGGGTAGGCCACACTTTTTGTCAGTCAATGAACAACTTGCTTTTTATGTTCAATTGTTATGTCTAACTGGTTTTGCTGCACCTGCATTACTTTTTCCCATTATTAGAAAGCTGAATTTACAACCTCTTATCTATACCTGTTTTGTTTACTCTTTTTCTGCAGTACTGCAGTGATGGACACCTTCTCTGGAGGTGGTGCAGTCAGCCCACATTCAAATATGGTTTGCAGGGGGGTGATTTCATGCTGTCTTCCAGTTTATTGTCGTCAGGCAACAATTACAGCAAGATAAGCCTAATGTTCAAGTTCATGAACTTAGGTTGTGTGTGCGACTCAACTTTTCGCAAGATCCAGTTGCAGTACTGTGTGCCGGTAATCGACAGATTCTGGAAAAGACAACTGAATGCCCTCATTCCCGAGATGAAGAGGAGGAACAGTGTTGTTCTGCTTGGTATGTAAAGAAGTCCAGAATTATGTTATTTTCCTTGTGCATGACTGTGGACAAGATGTTGTAATAGAAGGTAAAACTGTTACATGTCAAAAAGTGGCAATGAAGATTGAAATGATTCCTTTTTTTGTCCATGCCATTTTTTAAGGATAACTATTGTAATAATGTATTGCCTGATATCTGTATTTTGTTTTATTACTGGGAGAAATTAAGTATACCTAAAAGATGCGTAACCATTAATCTCTGTCTGTATAGAATTATCTTTTGCCATTATTCAAATACATGTAATTCAAAGTCTTTAAATTGCTGCCTTAACATATTTAATTTCTTGCATGATTGATACACAGGAGACGGAAGGATGGATTCCCCTGGCCATTCTGCACAATACTGCACTTACACTGTCATGGATGAAAAGACAAGAGCCATCGTCGCCCTCGAAGTTGTTGATAAGAGGGAAACAGAAAGAAAGTCTGCAATAATGGAGAAGAAGGGCTTCGAAAAAGCGATGGACTCTCTGCTTGAAGCAGATGTGCCGGTCAAAGAGGTGTGCACTGACGCACACCCACAGATTGGTGCACTGATGAGTAAGTGCAGTGAAACTGTAGAATGTGAACCAAATTACCCAGGACATTTCTTGATATGGTGCAATACAGATTTCTATTGACTGTACCATTTCATTGAATATCTAAAATTAGAAGAATTCAACCTGTCAATCTAAAGTGTAGGAATTATGTTTCTTAGGAATCTTAGGATGTCAACCTTAAAAAATTCCAAAAGATCAGAAATGATTCAAAGGGAACATTATTTTTATTTCTCATAAACAGACGCTGACAAGGGGAAGTATGGCATGAAGGACATCTTCCATTCACTGGATGTCTGGCACGGAGCAAAAAACCTGATGAAAAAACTATTGGCAGTAAGTATACATCACAAGAATATCATACATCATTCATAGTTTTAATACCTAGCAGACAGACATAGACACTTCTTCATTATAGCAATCTAAGCAGCCTTTACATGCTTAAAATGTTGAAAGGGCAAATACGTGATACTCATAGCAAGAAAGACAGCTATCCTTAAAATGGCTATTCTGATATTAGTAAGTAACTTGGGATACTTTTTCTTTTGTTGCACTAGGCTGGACAAGAGAAGGCATGCACCGACTTAAAGCAGTGGACAAGGGACATCATCAACCACTTCTGGTGGGTGTGTAAGCGTGCGCAGTGGCGAACTTAGCCCTTTGGGGGCTCCAGGCGAACAGTAATTTAGGGGCCCCTGCATCTACCGGTCTATTGTACCTTATATCACATAATGAGATACTCCATACAAGGGATGAACAAAATTCACTATCCTTCTTTCATGCAAATGTTAATTATCTATTTACAAATTGAGAATAACATACAAAACAATAAGATTAGTTATGTTGACACATTACACTGACTGTTAACCTTATGTCATCATTTACCTGAGGGTTTCCAGTAGGTCACAGCAGCTATATGCTGTGACCTACTGGAAACCTACTGATAGCTGCTTCCAGCTATCAGTATTTTTCCTGTGCTCTTCAGACCTTTCATGGTTGATTAGATGCATTGCAAGGTTATTCCAGTGTTTAAATCCTTCCTCACTCAGTTGTTTTTGTTTTCCAAAAAGGCAACAAAAGCAAAAAACACGGTCTGCACTTTCACTAGACTAACCAAGACCTGTTCACCCTCTCATCATTTTTCATTACTATGTAATAGTATGCTTTTGTGAATCTGCGGCCCTTGGGCCAGAGTGCTGGGTCATCCACTAGAATATGTGTGCGGGTAGGTATCGTGAACCTACGGGCTTCAGTGGGGGTTTCATTCCGTCTGCGCACGGCACCTTCTCAACGAGCAGGTGTGCGCCTGCAGCCAAAGGGGGCGCCAAAATACCTATTCCCAACACAATGTTATGTAGTACTTCTTTGATAACCGCTACGCAGCGCGATTTCTTTTTTACTGCTCGTGGCGCCCCCCATGTGACTTGGCACCCCCCACAAATATGCCGCCCCGGGCGGCTGCCTGGTTCGCCCGTACCTAAAACCGCCACTGCGTGACAGCAAACGACGTTGACGGTTGCTCTTGAGCCGCCGACGGTCCCGCTAACACTGCGGTGGCTGCCTGTAAAAAAACTGGATAGCTTTGGCAGCTTTGAAAGCAAGTCCTGTCTTCAGTCTTTCTTCTTATTTTTATGTGACCCGCTTTCGTACGATCGCTTCATGTTTCACTCGATTTATGTCTCACTCGATTTCTCTCTCTCTCTTACCGCTTACTGTTTTGAATTTGACATAATTTCTGCATACGCGTGATGAGCGTGATGCGCGTAACATGGAATAGTCCATGTAGTGCAGACTGAAGGGGGGTGCACACGGAAAGATCGTCAAAATATGAGTAATTAGACATCCCGCTGCTACTATTGTGAAGAGATTTTTATAAAAATAATAAATATGGGGACAAAATATATGCATTGGGGCATTTTGGGGGCCCCAAAAACCTTCTATGGGGCCTGGGGCTCCAGGCAAATGCCTGGTTTGCCTAATAGTACGGCCCGCCACTGAGCGTGTGAACGCCTATAAGGAATTCATTGTGTATTGAATTTTATACATATCTAAAAAAGGGCCAAATTGACTTAAATGACAACAAATGTCAAGGCACATTTCTATATGCTGTCAGCAAAAAGCTTGCATCACAGTCAATATGAAATGCTATCTTCCAAGCACTGATTCAAGTATTAAAAAAATAATAATCTGTTATCACTAGTATACTAAATGCAGTTAAAGATGTGCTGACCTTTTACATGTGTATCATTTTCATGTGTAACTGTACTCAATTCAAGTATTCATGGGTTGTTTTATTTGCTACTAGGCACTGTGGACTGGTGTCTTGCACCATGTGTGTGATGAACACCAATGGGCTCTTGGAGCTTGTGACCATGACCCGATCACAGAGGAGACCCCTCGGACCAAAACCTGGCTTGTGCCTGGTTCTCCAGCCCACAAGAAGCTAACCGCCATCATCATGAATCCGAGATGGCTGAAGACAATTTACAAGTACCTGCGCTTCCGGTGAGAGTGATTGCATATCTTGATGCAAGATATGCCCTTTTCCATACGCAAAAAAGAGAGTCACATGAAATACCTCACTCTCAAACACATATGCTCTCACATGCTAAGTTACCTAATATTTGACTTATACTTACAGAACAACCTCTGATCTGGAGTCGTTCCAAAACCACATCCTGATGTATGCCTCAAAGAGGTATGGTTTCAGCCCCCCAGTCTACGAAGCCCGTTGCAAGTTGGCAGCCCTAGATTACAACGAGCACAAAGACAGGGCAGTGTGGAAGACAAAAGATGGGGATATCAAGTAAGTACATGTTTTCTCTTGCCTATGTCACTCCGCTGACTCAATGGTTAAAGCAGTTATGTGCAGAACACCTATTATTTACTTTTCAATGTTGGCCCCTTAAAACTGACATAGAAATTAGGTACACTGTTTATGTCTTTAGGAGACGCTTCCAGAAGAAGTCAGATAGGTGGTCTATCTACGTTTCGAGGGAGCCAAAGAAATACACATACATCACAGACCTGCAGTCCCAAATCTTGGATGAAAGGATTGACTTGGGAAAGGGAATGAGCAGGAAGCAGCCAATGTCAGAGACTGATCCTAGGAGGCTCGGTCTTCTGCCCAGAGTGCCACCAGTCCCAACCAATGTGCTGGTCCTGGAGCACAGGTCCAGGATAGATGAGTCTGCAGGGGAGTCTTCAACTTTTATGGGATTGTCATAGTTTTCTGTTATTGTAGGGTAGGTAGGTAGATATTACAGTCGGGTTTGTCGGTAACCTTTGTATTGGCCTTGTGGGTCAGGAAAAGTGTTTCTGATCCTCCACACACAACAACTGGGTATCACAACTCTATTGCCCTCTCCCAGGCGCCCATACTGCCACAGCACAAACTGTCTGTAGGCAGCATGCCAGAACTCTCTGTTGTCTTCCCCAGGCTCCTGGACGTCCTGCAAGGCCAGAATGTCATTCCTGTACATTCTGGCCAGCCTCAGGGTACCGTTGTCCAGAATGTACAAATCCATGTCCTGAAAAAGATCATGCTTAGGTCAACACTGTGCTTTTTTTATGATATGTACTGATATATATGACATGTACTGCCAAATATTAAATTGCCTACTGTTCAAGTTTTCATACTGTCTTGTCAAGTAATTGTCAACATGAGTAATGATAATAACACATGTGATGTATGTAATCAAAAATAATAGAACAACAGATGTTTACAACTAGTGTCACTTACTGGAAGCCTAGATAGGCATGACCTTGGCCCTCCACCACAACACTTCCTCTCAAGGTCGGTTGGAATGTCCTGACATTGATGGCATGTGCACCATTCAGGTCCATCCCCACCGCCCTCAGCTCCAGCCCCTCCACCCTCAGCTCCAGCCCCTCCACCCTCAGCTCCAGCCCCTCCACCCTCAGCTCCAGCCCCTCCACCCTCAGCTCCATCCCCACCGCCCTCAGCTCCAGCCCCTCCACCCTCAGCTCCAGCCCCTCCACCCTCAGCTCCAGCAGCCCTGCCAGCACGCCTCCTCTCCACCCCAACATCAACGATGTCGAAAATGACAGCAGGCTGCTTCTCAACTACCTTTAGTAGTAGTGCCTTGGCCTCCTCCTCTCTCATCTCATCTATTAGCTCCTAAGAGAAAATAATCTATTAGTACCAATGATATTGGAAATGACAAGTATGATCAATGCAATTATATGTTCCAAATGATACATGTTTAAATGTTTTTTAGCCAGCATCACCTTTATTCTATTGACTCTGCCGTCCCTTAGTCTCTGGACCCTGTGCCTTTCCTCCACCGATGCTAGTGGGGGGTTGTATTGCCTTCTTCCTCCTCTCCTTGCCCCTCGTCCCCTTGCGCCACTTCTTGCACCTCTTCCCCTTGCTCCTCTGCTGGCTCCTCTTTCACTTTCTCCTCCACTTCTGGCACTGTCGAGATTACTCTCATCACTGTCCATCTCAAAGGACATATCCGCAGAGGACATGTCCATGTCTATAAGTGGTTCAGTGGCCGGACCTGATGATACACTCTCTGCCATGTGTCGGGCAAATGCCCTTTGTGGCCCCAGATTGTCCTAGACCAGACAGTAAAAGAAGAATGAGAAAGGGTACTAGAATGATTCAAGATGAAAAGTAAGGCCCGCTTTACACTTTGAAATTGCTGTACGATGTGTAGAACAGTAATGTAAATCGGGCCTAATAAGTGATTATCATGTTTATAGGTTTTCATCTATAGTTACTAAGTTTGGCGGTCGGATAAAGGGCAATATGCATTCTCTTGTTTTTATATTGGTGTGGTTCAGATCTTCCATAATTAGCACTCGACCGAGAAAGGTGACAGGGTCATTGAAATGCTAAATTCCACTGTTGTTTACATTAGGTTCGAAGCGTAGACTTTAGGGAATATCGGCGGGTAAATTGCCGCCTGGCTTCTATTTTCCACGGTAGATGCTATAAATCCCCCCCAAAAAATGGCTTGCTGGACGCAAAATTCATCAAATCGGTACTTCCATGAAAACAAAGTTATACAAATGGGAAAACTTATCAAATCGGAACTGAAGGTGGTTGACAGGTAAGTAATCTACTTTATCTACTCATATCTATTAGAGAATACTAAGTGAGACCGGTGATCGATGACAACACATAACGTTACGGTCCACGCAAAAGTTAGAAAACAAAACTTTTCTACATACCTCGTTGCTGGAATCTTCCTCCATCAGGTGAGAACCCTCCAGGGCTTTCTGCTTTGTTGCTCGGGGAGGACGATGTGCCATCCTTACAGAAATGAGAAAACCACGGGCGCAGAAAAAGCAGCACAAAACGTTACAAAACGGCACAAAACTGAACAAAATTGTACAAAATTTGAATGTGGGTGCGTATAGTAAAGTATGTACACACTTAGAAAACAATTCGCGCATTGGCAAACAGAACCAGTGACTGACTGACAGGATCACATTTTAGAATCTCCGGAAACGTTCGGGACTCATCGGTCTTGTTCCGAGGATTGCCGACTGGAATCCTGTTTATTTTTGTGAGATCGCAATAAACAAAGAAAATGGCGCACATTGTTTTTGTTTACGATTTTCTATCAATTCTCACCACACAACGACGTCTCATCTTCGCTCCTTGAATGTCGATATGTAATGGTAGGGAGTTATTGAAATATACTACGTGTAAAAAAAACTAGAAATTGAATGTTCATTTTTGCCTCGAAAGTTGCACTGGGTGCCTTTAAGGAGATTCTTAAGAAAAAATATAAGAAGTTCATAAGAATCTTAACGCTATTCACCATTTTTTCCCCAAGGATTGTCGATTGTCTTATGAACTTCTTTGTATTCTATTACAATTAGCACATTTAGCAGACGCTTTATCCAAAGCGACTTACATCGGTTAATACACACATTGACACACCGACGGCGGAATCAACCATGCAAGGCGACAGCCAGCTCGTCAGGAGCAGTTAGGGTTAAGTGTCTTGCTCAGGGACACATCAACACTCAGCTAGGAGGAGCTAGGGATCGAACTAGCAAACTTACGGTTACAAGACAACTTCCTGAGCTATGCCGGCCCACTTAAGTCAGAAAGGCTACCCACCCTACATTGAACTTAAAGTTCAACAAAATGTACGTTTATAACTGTATCAGACACTGACGACCACACCATACATTTTGATATTGTTTAGGAAAGCTGGCTCTGTTGTTGGCATGGAGCTGGTGGCATCACATCCACAGTGAAGAGTTTGAGGAGGTACTGTGTCCCCTGGGCCATCCAGCTATTCAATGTCAAACAAAAGAGGAGGGGGGAGAAATGGACTTTTCAGCATGAGTGTCTTTCTGCCCCTACCATCCAGTGTTGGGCGTAAAGTGTTACAAAAGTAGTGTAACTGCAGTTATGTATTGCTGTTTGCTGTAACGCAGAAAAACAGTAGCCTAGGCTGTTTCTGGGATAAGATTTCCTAGATGAGATGACTGCAGAGATGGAAATCTCAGTTCTCACCATCATTGAAAGCTTTTAATAGCCCTCCTCTTCACAATCTGATCTGGTTGGCTTTACATTTTAATGGAACCTTCTTCTGTTTGTTTTTACAGAATTCTGAAGAAGATCTTACTCTGTCGCAACTCATTTCAGAGTCCCTCCTCCAGCCCACACCAGTGACGAAACACAGCACGGAGGACTTGATCTTCATTCAAAGAGACCTTTTGGAGGGAGTGCGGCAACTGAGAAGAGTTCAAGAGCAAATTCTACTGGTGGAGAGAGAAAGACTGCTTTTGGCCAAAGCCAAATTTGAGCTTAACAAAGGTATTACATGGGGCGGGGACATCTCCCTCTGGTTCATGGTTGTCTGGAACATCAGGAAGAGGCAGCCGGTACATCATGCAGATGTTATGTAGGATGAAGGCTCAGGTGATGATTTTACACCCCTTTTCAGGGGTGTATTGGAGCACTCCACCAGAGCGGTCAATCCATCTGAATCCGTCTTTCACAACCCCAATGACAGGGTCGGTGCTAAGGTGGGGCATTTGGGGCTGTGCCCCCCCAGCGGTCATTAATGCCCCTCCTACCACAGGTAATGGCGTGGCCGAAAAAAAATCCCTTTTAGTTATTTTAGTTACTTTTAATATTAAATGTGCAAACTGTAACTTAAATAAAATAAAATAAATGAACGGGGAAATCGCATCACTTTGGTTGTGCATGGTTAGGCTCGGTCAATGCTCATTGGTTGTTGAGTAACTTGTTACATTTGATTCAACATAACGAGCTGCAGCGTGCAGAATTCTGGTTTGAATCGAAAATAATATGGTAGACAGTTTGTCCGCCTATATCAAACAGACACAGTTAGCCCAGTTAGGTTGAATCCCATTACTTGGCTCGCTTCAAAATCTCAGCCCTAACCCTCGCTGTTGCGCGTTCACACGCCGTGGAGCCATGTCCCAATACCAGTTTTAAGGTAGCTTAAGGGGTAGGGGGAGGGCTAACATCCCCTCAAAATTGAGATTTTCGATGGGCACCCTCAAAGCGCTTCAGTTGTGACTTGCTCCCACAATACCTTGCGAGAAAACGGAAAATCAAGAAATATCCTAGACAAGATGGAGGGCGAAAAGATGCGACAGGATTGGAAAAACACAAATGTAAGTGTTTTCTCTGTAATTAACTAGTAATTATTTTATTAATTATACTCTGCAGCCCGGCCGCGGGCTTCGAAACCCGGCCGTGGACTCTCGGAAGATCGCGAAAGTCCGCGGCCGACTTTCGCGGGCCGCCCGACCCCGGTTCTCGGCCGGGCTCTGCAGCCCGGCCATCGACCGGGCTGCAGACCGGGCTGCATATCATGTCGTATGATATCCAGATCTTCCATGTTCTAGTGACTCCAGGTTAAAAATAAGCTTTATAGTAATATATTATATTAGTAATATTCTATAAGTATTATATATACTAATATATCATATTATATTAGTAATATTCTATAAGTATTATTATTGTGACGACCCCACCACTCCACTAGGGGCCTCTGTGTTCTTTGCTGCTTTGCTCTCCCTTTGCAGGTTCCAGGTCGTGGGAGGGTCATCTTCCTGATGAGACACCTGGGCTGGTGTGGTGCTATTTAAGGCTCACCCTTCTGCAGATCTGGGCTGGCTCTTGTTGATGCAGCCATTGCTTTTGTTCTATTTGTTTGACACACATTCACACACATGCTTACACTACTGATTACTGACATTTATATATATGTTTGGTTGTTTATATTCTTGGTTTGGAATAAATGTAAGCTAATTTCACTCTTTAGTCTGGTCTCCCATCTTTGCCACCGTCAAGAGCCGGGCGGTGACATTATATATACTATTATATTATATTAGTAATATTACATGGTTAATCAATGTATTTTTTGGCAGTACTATATTGTGTACATAGCTATTATATATTGTACATAACATATGGCCATATCAACCAATCTGGCATATAATTCCCAATTCCTTCTTATTCGTTTTCTTTCAGGACTTCGTTGAGTCCACTGCCACCAGCCCCCCCCAACCTCTCCCTCATGCTCCTCCACCCCAGGCACCTCTTCCACTACCCCAGACACCCCTTCCAAGAGGAGAGTGCCAGGGAGCAGGCGAGGCATGAGGAGAGAGAGGCAAAGTTGGCGGAATGGTTGAGAAGATGTGATTCTCCACCATTCTCTCAAAAGCTGAGAGAGAGAGAGTGTGTGTGTGTGTGTATTTTTAGGTGTGCGTGTGTGTGTATTTTTAGATGTGTGGTTCAGTGTTTCTTATTTAAATAAAGTGTTTATTCTAAAGTGTTCTTGTTCATAACCGATTATTATCTAAGCGTGCACTCACACTAGGCCATCTGGCCGTGGCCGTGGCCTAACCATGCTCAAATCTGCCAGTGTCAGTGTGGCCAGTCTGGCCAGGCCGGGCCAATTTGGCCACTTGGGAGAGGTGTGCTGCTACGGCACGGGCCGCTACGGTACAGATACTAATGAGCCGACACGCGCACACGCACGGCTACGCAACCTGAGTTGGATGACGTATAGTCAATGCGACGACCACGGACATAATAAAGGCGACGAGCCTTCTTTCCCATTAAACGGTAAACATCGCGTCAAGCAGTTCAACTGTTGGTGTGTTCTCTGTGTTGTTGTCCATTGTTGTTAAAACTCTGACTGGCGGCAGACTTTATTATGGTCCATGCAGCGGACGCTTGGTGATGACGTATGTACAAGAGCCTGGCCACAGTTGCGACGGACAACGGCCACGGCCAGGTGGCCTAGTGTGAGTGCAGGCCAGAGAACAATGGGGCCATTTGAGCACGGTTAGGTGTGAAAACGGCCAACGGCCAGATGGCCTACTGTGAGTGCACCCTAATACCACCTTTAACATGTAGCTAAGTGACATTCAAAATAAAGGTATATTACGAGGGACAAATAGCATTACATTTTTTTTTTTTTTTTTAATACTTTATTTAAACATGCCAATTACAAAACATAAATACCATTTCAGGTTAAACATCTTTACAATGGGTCTTGCTCGTTGCCCGAGACAATGGCAACCAGTCTGTCTCTTGTAACATTACCAGGGGTCTGGTTATCTGCTAGGGGGCACGGGGAGGCCATGATGACGTCACAAGGTAGGGTTGTCCCATTTGGTAGGGGATCGATTAGGGGTAGCAATGAGGGGTAGCAATGAGGGTTAGGGTTGAGACAGAGCAAAGAAATGGGATTGGGCCTTAGCCTAATTATCAACAAAAAAGGGTTTCACGAAATTTGCTTAACCTTTAAACGCAAATGCACAAGCGAATGGAAGGACACAGTACTTAGACGTTTCAGCAGCAGTAGGTCTACTCATTCACTCGTTCATTTCCCTTCTTGATGGCAGCCCTGGCTTTCTGTATATGGCCTTGTGTCATTTCTGCATGGTGCGTGGCTTGTCCAATAGGCTACTTGCTTTCCGAATGCGTGCCGATAGTGTCAGTGGACCAGGGCCCCGTTTCCCGAAAGCAGCGTTGGCCTAAGTGGTTTGTGAAGTTCGTCATACGAGCTGATGCGTTCTTGAAGAAAGTAGTTCAATCCGGATCGCTTTTAACTCACTTTATTTGTTAAAGAGACCCTCTTATACCACTTTTTTGTTCTTAATTTGTTATTAATGACTCCTATAGCGCTATCTGACACGAATCACAGCACAAAATACTATGTAGATTTTTCGGCACATTCTTCCTCTCATCTGGGCGCTTTCAGCATCCTCTGTCAACGCTCGGTTTCGTCCTTCTCCGCCCCCTCGCCCCCCTCCTGCCAACCCCACTCCGTTGTGATTGGTTACCTTCCGGAAGACCTGCAACCGAGCTCCACCCCCTTCTTTTGCGCGTGCATGTAGCCTACTACAGCAAAGGTAATTGGAGACATATTGAAAGCTAATTTCACGTAAAATGGTAAGACTTGGCCCACCTAGCTTGCTGCAATGTTGTGGCTGTACAGACCTATGTATTTTTCTTCCTCATCATTAAGGCACAAGCCGTAAATAAAGGAAATTTGTTCAGTGCATTAAAAGGACAAACATCTAGGCTAGTTCATGTTATAACATTGCTAAAACAACAGAGGCTGTGAGTGACAAGGTTGTGAGTGACCTTGTGGTGAAAAAACCCAAGTCGGTGGGGAAGACAGGAGTCAAGTCCACACTCTACAGAGCGTATGCTGGTAAGACATTTGTTTTGCAATTTGCACTCTGTTAAACTTGCTCATTATGACGAGATGCATATTAGAATATATCTGTTGTCACTAAAATATTAAAAAAAAGTCCCATTTTTATTTGACGATTCCTCTAGTGCCCCTACCAGAACCACACATCTTGGTGTCTGGAGCAAAGCTGAGTGAGATTCACCCTCTCCCTTTGATGTCCCACATCCTAAAGGGAATATCCGGCTTGGAGTTGGTACCATCTCAGTTTGGACCTGTGCCTCGTGGTTGCACTCTGTCTTACCAGTGTCCACCTTTAACCCCAGATTTGCCAGTCATTGATTTCCCCCCACTCCCCCTGCCTGGATTTTCATTTAGCTCAAATTTGGCCTTTTTCCCAAATCTCCATAAAGCACTACACTTAGAATCCCTAAAAGTTTCCCCAACTACAGCTGACGAAATTGAAAAGGGCACCAAGAGCAATCTAAATGTGAAGCTTGGGTACAAGTACGTCGGTCAAGGGTTACTGCAAGCAGATTCCGTGAGGTATGACATGTGCGAGGGGAAACATCAGGGAAAGCATTGGTAACCAGAATAATCAGAGGCACAAAACAAACGCATGCTATGAGCCTGGAATTAGAGGCAAATATTATAAAAAAATATACTGAATCTACCAACGTCATCGTCCTAACTTGGGGATTTGTGGTACATCCGGAGGCACAACATCTAGGAGCCAGTCCAGACGGCAAAGTGTTTGATGAAACAGAGTCCTACCCATTTGGCCTGGTGGAAGTTAAAAGCACCTCAGCGGAAAATGTTGCCAGTGTCCCATACATAAAAATCACGAACGGCCAGGCCAAACTTAAAGAAAGCCACAAATACTATTGGCAGGTTCAATGCCAGCTTGCAGTTACCGGTCTACATTGGTGTGACTTTGTGATGGATACAGCAGAAGACCTAACGATACAGAGAATTTGGCGTGATGATGAATTCACAGCATCCATGAAGGAGAGACTAGACTTGTATTACCACAATGTGTATATGGATGTATATATCCTTCTGTGAACATCATTAATAATTATTGATGTTCCCCCCTTCCCGCGAGGATGGACACTGTGTTTCAGCGGCCCTCACAACTAAATCAATTCATATTTAATGACTTATCACAAACTGACAGTTGTTATTTATTGTTGCTGATATTTGTTTATATTCATTTGTTTATATTTGTCTCTTGTCTAATTTGATAAATTCAGATTCTGATCTAATTTCAGTCCCCCTCTTTTCTTCTAAATCAGTCAAGTATGTGTGTACTGTTCTATTGTAATTAGGTCTACAGAAACGGATTTAGCTTTTTGAACATTCTTTGGTTTGAACAAATTATGGTTTGCAGAGGATGTAAAAACTGTTTGTGTGGTCAGAACAATTGTAGACATATCATATTGATGTCAGGAAATAATTTCAAAATTCAGCACACTTAAAGTTAGATTAGTTTATTTGATGCAACAATTAATGGGCCAAATTATTTAATTCGATATTATGAAGGCACTTTTTGAAGATTTACTAAAATCGAAATCATAAAAATTCATATACACAGGTGTTTTCTTCGGGGCTGTGATGTAGCCCCGACCCACTGCTGTCTTTTGTCTGTATTAGTTGGGAAGTCGTGGAAATGTAAACACAGTTGTTTTTGTTTTGAATTGGCGCATAGAGGACAGTACACAACAGAAGCTTTTGTTTTTTGACTGCGCCATTGTCAAATATTATGGACTACTCGACCGGAAGTCCCTTTACCGGGATGCAGGCAAAATCAAACGCCGAACAAGGAAGTTGTGAGATAGGCTTATTACGGGGCGAGGGAGAAGCGTGTGACAGCGAGAAACACCTCTTTACTAAAGACGGCTGTTTTCTCCCCACACAGTTAACGCCGGAGCCTGTCGGCCCGGCCATAACTGTTTCACACGCATCTCCCACCACATATAGGCAGGCCGTCGAGCCAGATCTTCATTACCTTTACAAAGGCAGCCTCGCCCGGCTTACCAGCCCCGCCCGCCTCGATCGCAGGCTGCGGCGAGTGGCCAGCAAAGGCCTTGGGCAGCGGGCTCATGGGGCGATGTCCCGCCCCACGAGCGCCGGCTATTACGGGGCGAGGGAGAAACGTGTGACAGCGAGAAACACTACTTTACTAAAGAGGGCTGTTTTCTCCCCACACAGTTAACGCCGGCCCGGCCATAACTGTTTCACACGCATCCCCCCCCACATGTAGGCAGGCCGTCAATAAACCTTGTATTGTTGATCGAGCAAGCCCTACATTCCCCTCACCACGTCATGCCTGGCATGACATGTGGCGAGACGGCTGCTAAAACGAGGTCTCTGTCTACGAATGACACGCAGCTCGTTCAGTGTCAGCAGTCTGCTGCCCAGTCACAGTATTATTCCTCTTCGCGTCCCAACGCTCAGGAGAGAGGAAGCTACACTCTTGTCACAAGCTGAGCAGGCAGGGCATGCCTCTGCTAATAACACAGACACCCAGCCCTTTCGGGCAGAGCCCCCCATGGGCTGCGAGGAGGACTCCTCCCCTCGCAGCAGTGGCAGGGGCTCAAGCATGGCTCGTTTCCATGACAGCCGCATCAAAACAAGAGGCTGCACAGCCGCTTTCAGAGCATTACTCAGAATGGCTGAAAACATGCACCCTGGCCAAATGGATGGACAGGCTGATCAGCAAGGGTCACACCCTGCAGTTCACCTCAGTTCCGCCGCGATTCAACGGGATTGTGGAAACAACGCTGTCATGCAAGGATCAACAGCTGTCACTTCTGGGGGAGCACCAGCAGCTTCTAGCGAAAAAAGTGATTTCCACAGTCCCGAAGGGAGAGGAAATGCAGGGATTCTATTCCCGTTATTTCCTGGTACCCAAGAAAACAGGAGGGCTGAGACCGATTCTCGATCTAACCCTATTCAACAAATGCATCGCGGAGAGGCCGTTTCACATGTTAACAATCAGACGATTGTTACAGTGTGTAAAGCCGGGCAACTGGTTCACCTCAATAGATTTGAAGGACGCCTACTTCCACATCACAGTGATCCCCAAACACAGGAAATTCCTGCGTTTCTCGTTCCAAGGGTCACACTACCAGTACAACCGTCTTACGTTCGGCTATTCCCTAGCCCCACAAACGTTTTCCAAGTGCTTGGAGACGGCTCTCCGGCCGCTTCAAGCAACAGGAATGAGAGTACTGTTCTACTTCTTCTTTTTTTGATGGCTCGCTCCAAGGAAGAAGCAGCTATTCAAACAAAAAATCTGGTGATGCACCGGTCAAATTTAGGCTTCGCCATAAATTGGAAGAAGAGCTCCCCCCTCCCCTCATCGAGTGATGTATTTGGGGGTAGAGCTGGATTCAGCTGTAATGAGAGCACGGCTCTCACAGCAGAGGATGGAGACGCTGTGGTCTCTCCTCCGGCCGCAGTTCCCTGGGCAGCGTCGTGACAGCCCTCTCTGTCATGAGACTGCTGGGCATGATGTCAGCCACTCACACGGTGGTGCCACTGGGGCTGCAGAGATGGTTTTCTCGCCTGCGCATCGACCCGGTGCGCCAACGGCGGCGCAAATTGACCAGTGGGCCCCGATTTGACCCACTGGGGCGATCCCCGAACTCTTGCGAGAGGGGTGCCGTTGGGCAGAGCAACGTCACACATCTCAGTGTTCACGGATGCTTCTCTGTCGGGCTGGGGAGGAACATGCAAATTTAGCGTAGTGGGCGGCGTTTGGCCGCCCCCCGGGACCATGCATAAAAACGCATTAGAGCTCCTCACTGTGTTGAAAGTGGTCCAACACTTTGCCCCATTGTTGACGAATCAACACGTAATGATTCGCACGGACAACAAGGCGACAGCAGCATACATAAATCGCCAAGGGGGCGTGCGCTCGGCACAGCTGCTGAGCATAGCGAGACAGCTGTTATGATGGGCGCACACGCACTTGCTCTCCATCAGAGCAGCGTACGTCCCCGGTGTCCTGAACAGAGGGGCCGACATAATGTCGAGGGGGGGGGTCCCAGACCAGGAGACTGGACTCTGCACCACGATCTGATCAATCAGATATGGAGCGAGTTTGGGAAGGCGGAGGTTGACCTATTCGCCATGCGGGAGAACACACAGTGCGAGCTGTGGTTCTCTCTCAGCGCGAAGGACAATCCCCCACTCGGGGTGGATGCGTTCGCTCACAGACCGTGGCCGAACACACTCCTGTACACTTTCCCACCCGTCCCTTTTATTCCCCAAGTCTTGGACCGAGTCCAAGAGGAGCGGCTGTATATGATTCTCATAGCACCGCAACGCACGAGTGCAAGTGGTTTCCCTGCCTCCAGCGTCTGCTCTCGGGGCCGCCAAAGGAACTCCCTTGGCGGCGGGACGCTCTCTCACAGGCAGGGGGAGCAATCATAGATTACCCAGAGATAGTCCAGCGCTTGTGGGCCTGGCCGCGGAACGCGAGTGCCTAGAGGGTCTCGGCTTCTCCCAGGAGGTCGTACGGACCATCCAGGGTGCCAGAGCTGACTCCCCCAGAGCATGTTACTCGGCTAAAGGGGCGGCTTTCCAGAAATGGTGCATGGAGAGGGGTTGTGATCCCATCTCCTGCCCTTTGCCGCGTGTGCTCTCTTTCCTCCAGACACTGATGGAAAGAGGGCTGGCCTTTAGCACGGTTAAGACGTACGCGGCTGCTGTTTCATCATGCCACGAAGGCTTCGGGGATAAAACTGTTTTCTTGTTTTTAGTCACCCCTCAATGAAGCGCTTCCTAAAAGGTGTGATGAGAGAGAGACCCGTGACGCGCTCTCTCACTCCACAATTATTTAACACTGGTGCTGCACGCACTGATTAAAGCCCCATTTGAGCCTCTTGACCGGGTGCCCCTCAAGTTTGTGTCAGACAGGTTTGCTGCTGGCCCTGACGTCATCTAAGAGTGAGCGACCTGTCTGCACTCTCTGTAGCCCCTTCTTGTCTTAGAATACAAGGGGATGGCAGTTTGGCCATATTACGCCCAAACTCGGCTTTTACACCTGAGAGTATTACTAGCTCGTTCAGATCGAGAGTAATAACACTCAATGGTTTCTCTCTCCCTAATCAATCTGAGGAGGAGGCAACAGCCCATCTCTTGTGCCCAGTACGCGTGCTTGCCTGTTATGTGAAGCGCACGGAGGCTCTGCGCCAAATCTCAACAGTTATTTGTGCATTACAGAGAACATTTCCAGGGCCTCCCCCTGACGAAACAACGGCTGTTGCATTGGCTGTGTGATGCTATCACACAGGCTTATGTGTCAGCGGGGGCAGAGCCGCCTGAGACTATCAGGGCTCACTCGACCAGAGAAATATCGTCCTCTGTCGCTCCGCAAAGAGGGATGCCTATGGAGGATATCTGCACAGTAGCCTCCTGGGCTTCCCCATGCTCTTTTATTAGATTTACCTAAGAGACATGACTCGTCTCTCTATGACACACTCAGTTCTAGGTGCTTTGTCAGCGTGAGTGTGATTGTGTGAATATTCCCCTCGCATATTAAACAATGTGAGGTGGAGTCAAATATTCATGCTGAGAGCTCTTGTGTCTTATCAGACACATTAGAGCTGCTCGTTGATGACGTGCCGTTAGACGCATGACGCATGTTATGCTACGTCTGACGCATGATACAAGCGCGTATGTAGCTGTGTTTCTGGTACTGATCGGGACCAATGAGGCATAGACTTTATCGTGCTTCGCCCTTTTAACCCAATAGTGATAGCCTTAAAAGGCAAAGCCTATACGACATAGAATGATAGTTACGTATTGTAACTGTAGATTCTATGAGTACAGGCGCAGCCTTTTAAGTGTCGGCCTCATTGTCCTTCAACCTCTTAAACCCCAGCTGCGCCAACGTGTGCTGTAAACAGCTGTAAACAGCACCACCATGCTCCAACATGTCCATGGTGCATACCCACGTAACGGGAAGAAGCTCGGCTAAAAGCCCATGATAACCATTTTTACCTAAACAAAACACAATTCTAACACCAAGCAACTAAATGAGCCCATAGCAAAACACGCAAAACGTGCATGCGCTCATACTGGCCGCCGCCGATTTCGCTCCGTCATGCCACCCACACAAACTATATGCCATATGAAAGCTGAGGCTTCACAGATTCCAATGATATCACTGTCATCACACTACGACGAAAACTCACTGAACTAGCATCCAAAGAAGAGCAAAATAAATAAACAAATAAAAAACGTTATACAATGTGATACTTTTGATTAATAGTGTTTTTTTTACATGAGTTATGGTCCCTCGATTTGACAGTCCCTCGACTCTATTGGCTCTAACGGTTCGATAGAGGGGTCAATCATCCAAATTGACCAATGGATACCCAAGATATCTTCCAGGGTTTGACTGGAAGGTCAGCATAATTCGCGCCAGAAGCGCCGAGAACTTTCTGAACACTCTTCAGACACTCCGGCTAGATAGAGACATACGCTCCTACTACACGCTTATTACATCGTTTGCATTTCTACTTAGCTAGTTATTTTGTATTTTCTTGCCTTTTTCTTCTATTTGTTATTATTTTAAAATAAATAATGGCAGGCAGGAGAAAGACCTATACTTTTGCGGAGGCATTCGCTATCATTACTAGCGACAGTGGGGCTACTGTAGTCGCTCTCGAGTCGTCGTCTGACGACAGTGATTTGCTGTTGCCAGAACTGGACACGGACAACAGTGATTCAGAATATCGAATTCCATCACCTGAAAGGTACGTAATCTCTGTTATCGATTTGGTGTAAAATTGACGATCTATCACTTTATTAGATATCTATCTATCGATCACCCTACTCACTCTACTCATTCCACACACTCACTACCGGTACTCTTTACCTTATATTTATATTTATGATATTATTTGCATCAATTATCATTATCACTATTTTTTGTACATGGTTTATTTGATACTATCGCTATCCTTTCTTCTCTTTATTCCTTTTTGCATTGTTGAGAGGACCTAGCAAACCAAGCATTGCTGTGCAAGTGATAAATAAACTTGGATTTGATTTATTATCCTGCAATGAATTTAGTAAATGCACACACTCAAACTGGTGCAAACTGGATTGTTAGTTGACTTCCCCAGTACAGGTCTTGTTTACCCCAACATATTGTTACTTGTCTGTTTGAAGTTACATTCTTTTCTTTCTTCTTCTTGGGTTCCACAGTGATGATGATGCTGATGATGAGCCACCTTCATCGACTGCTCCTGCTCCAGTGTCAGCCCCCCCACCTCTGTTTATATATATATATATATATATATATATATATATATATATATATGTGAATTTTCAAAACAAGTCAAAACTGTTGAATTTGGATGGAATGAATACCTATAGTGATATGTCAGTGAAATAAAATTTGTTTTACAGTCTGGTACCTTAGAAAGGTCAAATGGCACTGATGGTTCCCAAAAGTGCCCAAATGGCACCATTTAGTCCGTCTGGACCTACCTGTACTAAAACCTCTCTAAAATCACTTCATTCACTTTATTAGCATTTATCCTGGAACAGGGTACTCATCCGATGTTGTTATATGTTTCCCTAAAGGTTCTGGGCTACTATCCCATAGTTTCAAGGTGGTATTCACTCTAAATAATGTGTTTTCTCTAGGGGAAAATTGACATTTCTTACTATGTTCTAGCTGAATTTACTCTGACACAGTAACATCTATATTGATTCTGACACTTCTGCAGCCATCTCACCGGTGTTACCTTCTTTTTGAAACCAACTTTATTCATATAGCCCTTGTAGTTGTGGAGGCATACTCTATTCATTATGGGCATGTCTTTTCGGGCAGGAAGCCTGTGAAATAGGCCTACGGCTTAACTGGTTAAATAGCTGAAGAAAAGCAGAACGTCCGCCGGCTCCCACGGACGTTATTGAGGCCCACGCTGTTGCAGGGCGGGGATTACAAATTTCAGTGCTACGGCTCACGACCTAGGGATAACCTAATAGCGATAGCCTTAAAAGGCTGCGCCTATACTCATAGAATCTAGAGTTACAATACGTAACTATCACTCCAGAGCCCTCATGTAGAGTTCAAGGACAGAGGTTATGGCCTGAAGTGAATTTAGGTTTGACAGAAAGAGAGAGAAAGTGTGAGAGTGAGACAGAGCTAGTGAGCGTGTGTGTGAGAGTGCGACAGAGAGAGCGACCGAGAGAAAGAAAGATTGGATACGTAGATGACAATCAGTTCATTGTGTTGCAGGGAACGTCGTGAGGGACGATTAAGGTCAAAGAAGAAGAGAAAAACGCTCCGACCTGAACTGGAGGAAATAAAGCAAAAGCTGAAATAAGAAAAAAAGAAGGAGAAGTATAAGAAAAGGTTATACCGTATGAAAATTAAAAGCCCTTCCCCATCTCCTAAAGTTAACCACCTGAGGAGAACCCCATCCGAATGGCCTGATGCAAGGAAAACCCTCACATTTCATTCTGCACTTTTGAGGGACTTAAAGAGCAAATATAAAAGCTCACGAGATGAAAGAGAGAGAGACAGATCATCTCCAAACTAGTCTCTGGGAAGATAATAAAAAAATACCACCTCCAGAAATACAGGCAAAAAGCTACTGGGTTTCCAAGAAGAAGGTGGAAAACTTTAGAAGGAAATCAACTCCTCTTTACCCGCAAACAAAAGAATCGCTTCCCAAAGGCATTCAAAACCAAGATCACAGAGTTCTGCGAGAGAGATGATGTCAGTCGCCTGACGACTGGCAAGAAACAGAAGAGGCTACTGGTTGATTCAGTTCTAAATATACACAAGAAATTTGAATCAGAAAACCCACACAGGGCCCTGCCCTATTCCCTGTTTTGCAGACTCTTTCCCTTTTGGGTTATACACCCAACAATGCAGGACAGAGATACCTGCATGTACAAAGTCCATGAAAAACCTTGGCTTTGTTGTGGATAGGCTGAAACAATTACATTTGATCACAGATTCAAGCCTTGAGAGACTTACAGAGGAGGTTGCTTGCAGCACTGTAAACAATAGGGATGGGCAAAATGATTATTTTCCAGGAACTAGTTCTTTCAGTTCAGTTCACTATAACGATTCGTTTGTTTGATTCGTTCGTTACGTCAGATGGTGTCTGCCCCCCCCCGCGAGACGGCCCTGAGCATAATTTAAGCGACTTCTAGGCTCTACCCCCCGTGAAAATCGACAAGATATACTATATAGTATAACCAAACGTCCCACCAATATTTATACCACTTGCTTACTCTCTATATGTCATTCATGGTTTTATATTTATAATTTTATTTTACTTTACATTTAATTCTTCATTATTCAGGCATTACAGAACTTTCATGGTCATAAATAAAAAATACGAACTGCAGTTTAATTTCTTTGTTTATTCTTGAATTGACGTAGAATGGAGCAAAGACTCCTGGGATTGGGAAATGCGTTTATCCAATAAACAGATGGAGGTCAAGTCTATTTTCGGAAATGTAGGGGGATATATGAGTGGCCCCACGTCGAATGGTATGACCCAAGATACGTCAGACAGAAAGCGTGCATATTCGACGGTACCGCCTTGTCATTTGTTTACCCAGGTGCCATGGCAACACCATTGCTACCTCTCATTGGCTGAATCTTTGAGAACGTTGTAGACTCAATCAATATAAGTCGCGGGGAGACGAAGCTCTGTTCGTTTGTATATTTTATTTACGTGACCATTTTGGTTTATGTTAAAAAAACAGAATCAAAGAACCAGTTCTTGTCGTTCACGTTCGGGATTCGTTCGTTGTGAACGAATCGGTCGCGACCGACTCATCCCTAGTAAACAAGGAATGTATGCATGGCGAGTGTTCGTCATGCAACCTCAAAACCTTCCCTCTGGCTGCTAAATATGATCACTCAATGCGGGTAACATACACTGAAGAGAAAGATATGCAGGCCACAAGGAAAGTAGGCTGTGTCATTCAAAGTGACCATCAAAAAACAAATTGAAAGCTCCTTAGGAGCTCATTAACCATTTCACTCTACTGCTTCATAAGTTCAAGATGCATACATTCAACATCAGGCAGCAGTTCTCATTATCCAGAGAACTTAAGAGGACTCTATCATCACAGGAATGCATTGTACATGTAGACTTCTCAGAAAACTGTGGAAAATGAGTAGAGATTCAAGCGGTGCATTTCTCGCACCAACAAGCGTCCATGCATACTGGTGTGCTGTATGTTGGTGAAAATGCAAGCCCTGTCTGCTTTTGCACTCTCAGAATCCAAGTACAAAGGTCCACCAACAATCTGGCAGCATTTTTGACCCAGTATTCGACTACTTTAAGGCCAATTATCCATCCGTGTCTCTAGTCCACTTTTTTATTGATGGGCCATGTACGCAGTACAGGCAGAAGGGGAATTTCTTCTTGTTCCCTACAGAGCTGTACAGGAAAGGATTCAAGAGTGGTACATGGAACTTCTTCGAGGCCAGCCATGGAAAGGGAGCTCCCGATGGTGTGGGGGGAGTATTGAAGAGACTGGCGGATCAGCTTGTGTGTCAAGGGCGTGACATTCCGGACCCTGCCTCACTCTACCGTGCATTGCTCATGACAAGCACCTCAGTCAAGCTGTTTTACGTGGAGGCTGAGAGAGGTGAGGAAGCTCACTCTCTCATGCCAGAAAAAATTATGTCTGTCCCAGGGACGATGAGAATACATCAGGTGGTCACTAAGGAAAAAGGCCACTTGATCACGAGGGATGTGAGCTGTATGCGTGTCACGCAGAAAAATGTGTCCTGTAAGTGTTTCAATGCTCGGCAGTTTACCTTCCCCACTCTGTCAAGGGGCTGCCAAATCATCGAGGCTGAGGAACCTGGGACCCTCAAACAATCCAGCCAACTTTAACCCTCAACTAACCATCTCCGAGAGGCCCCTGAGAGAGCCCCAAAAAGGACCCCACGAAATTGACTGGAGTCAGAATGACATGATTGGAAGCTGGTGCGTCGTCACATATGACAAGGAGCTTTACCCTGGTATCATCTTGGCAAAGGATGAGGCCAATGTACAAGTCAAATGCATGCACCATGCAGGCCTGGGCAAAAAACGATTCTACTGGCCCCCCGCAACAATGAAATTTGGTACTTGTTGGACGATATTTTGAGGCTTATTCCTGCACCCGAGAATGTGACGTTGCGGCATGTAGAAATTCAGAAAGACAAATGTTACTTTATCTTCAGTATTGTTTCTTAGCGAATTGTGTAAAATATTCCTTGCATTACTTCCTATGCTTTCAAATATTTGTTATAATTTGTGTTACGTATTTAATGTTAATGAAATATGTTATTTTAATGTTAATAAAATAACTTTTACATGTATGAAGTGTCAGTGTTCATTTCAATAATTTTCTATGCCAAATCCACTTACATACAGTCTAAAAAAAACACGTCTCCTGAACAGGTATTCTATTGTCAATTGCGTTACTTTAAGAATACTCTCTCTCTATATATAATAAATAGAAAAAAGCCAAATATAAATAACCCTTTTTTAATGTTAAGTAAAATATAACAATACTCCCTCGAGTATTTGGGATATAATTTTTTAACATTACTTTTTCATGATTTTTTCCTAAAAAATAACATACAGTGGCTTGGCCGATATGCATTTGAGCATATCCATTCATGTAAAATAATTTCTATTTGTTATTTTCATTGATAAACTCTATGAATGTAAACAGGGAAGATGTATCTTTCACATTATACCAGATTTATTTTGAAGACTCACTTCAAATACTTATTTAATACAACTTTGTGTCGGTAACGTAGAATGACCCAATTATATGCACTACTTTAATCATTTGTATATGTTATTTTACTCATATTTTCATTTGCGGAAGTGCAGTGAATCATCTTTCCTCCCGCACCAGCAAACACACATCTCTCATCCCATACACAATGTTTTCTTGATTTTTCCAGGACGATATGATCTCTGTATGCCTGAGATGAAATGTGAGGCATACAAAGCCACTTGGAGCTCTGGAGTCGATGACTTGTTCCATAATGACTACTGGTCTGCTACCCTTCACTTTTCCAAGGTGTACTCTACAGATGTGTTTCATTCATATGAAGAGTTGAAGATGGCAGCACCAGGACTTTCCTGTCAAGCATTTTTAAGAATGCTTGATCAACGAACTGTCCGCTTCGGCCGTGTGAGTATTAGTGGTAGGAATCACTAACAACTAGTATGACGAGTATAGCAGAATGACTATGGTGACATTATCAAATAAATTGATTATTATAATTGGAGCATGGTGATGATATCACAACAGTGATTCAGCTATACTCAACACATTGCTAGAACATCATCTAAGATTCAAAGTCTTTGTGTAAAAACTACTCTTCAGTACAGAATAGTTCTAAATTCGTACACTACATTTACAGAAGTGTTGGAGCAATTAACGACTCAATCACTCAAAACACATGTATTTAATTCAGACCCGTGTATAAGATCCTTGTCATGTCCTAGTCTTGCAGATTGCCTTCTGAAATTGATAAATGTAAATAAATAAATGTATAAATTTAGACAAGAGTATCACGTTTTGATCAAATACTGTGAAATATGTTGACATGTTTTACTGTTCTGAAACAGACTTGGAAGATCACAGAAGACGGCTTCAGAAAAAGCTTTTTGGAGTGGGAGGCTGTTAGATTTGCGGTAGTCAAGATATGCAGGGAGGAGCTTTTTGTCTGTCCTGCATGCATGCCAGACGTGCTTGCCGTTTCAGTGGATGAAAATCGCAAGCACTACCGCTTTCCAAGGTATACTCCACAGATGTGTTTCATTCATATGAAGAGTTGAAGATGGCAGCACCAGGACTTTAAAGCCCATGGTGCAGGTTAACCGGAAGTTTCGATTAATGAGTACATAAAGCACTCAAAATATGTATATAAAGTTAGAAATGTCTCAAATGGTGTTAAAGTCTAGTTTTTGTAGTTTTTGGTTAGTAACGGTTATTTTTTACGCAATTCGGTGATGACGTCACATTTGATAGACGCATACTAGAACTAGCACTATGGTGTCTAACTGGGTTGAGGAAGAGGTGGCAAGAACCACAGTCAACATTTATGGTGGTCCACAGCCATATAATTTCGAACCGGTTAGACTTGAGAGGGCAAATGAGGAAATACCGAGAGCAGATGGCCGTCATAGACAAACGCATGGTCAGAGGAGAATGACTGGAGAGTTGGTGAAGTGTCCTGGTGAGTTGCTACCATTTAGAAACGCAGCAAGGAGCACTGGAGCTAGTAGTCTATCAACAGCAGTGCATACAATAACAACTTTTACTGTCAGTGAATAGCATCGAGTGAAAGTCAGCGTTTTCTTTATATCTAGTGACAGTGATTATGTCGTTGGCTCAGATAAGTACCCTAAACTTAGTCAGAAGATCTAGAAATAGAAGGCATATTATGCCTTCTATTTCTTCTAAATATGGGCTAACTTGACAGTCCCACCTGTGAACCCCTAGTGTTAATTTCTAAGCTTTTACCTCTTTCTACGGTGATAAAGATCCCTTTATCCTTGGGGAAGCAATGGATCCTATGTCCACTTTTGCACCCGCCACAAATACAGTAGTAAACCATTTTATCTATTTATATATCTACTCTCTCTCTATCTATCAGCTATCTATGTTATGTTATGCTATCCCTCACTATCTATCTATGTTATGTTATGCTATTCTATCTAGGCTATCTCTATCTATGTATTTACTTATATAATCTGACACTGTCACTCTCTCACTAGCGGTTTCGGCTGTGTCGTCCCAAAGCAGTATTTCATCTGACGTCATGCAATGCATTGTGGGAGTAATAAGAATCATCGCTGACCTGTTGCTAACCGCTAAAATATCGCCTACTTTTCTTATTAAATTTATTTTTTGTGATACCCTACAACATCAAATACAATGGATAATTGTTTATTACCAACTAGAAAATTGCCAGAAAATAAAAAAAATAAAAACATGCAGCAAGGTACTAACAAAGTGTGTGTAATTTCCAGTGTTGTTAAAGTAACCTTTGCTGTGTCATATTGAAGGTCAGTGTGTACCTCTTTCATTTAGATCTGAAGAGCAAGCCTTATTTGCATCTTAATTGCAAAAGATGAAGAAGTAGAGAGATTTGTAGATTACATTCATCCTACCACCAACCATGTAAACTTCTTTAATATTTCTAAAAACACAACCAATAACATCCTAGAGTTGACATTGTTTGGGTAAGTCCTGACCATTTATATCAACCGTTTTCCATGTTGTAGGTCTCTGGAAGAGGTGTCTGTGGAGGGGAGTGGTCAGCAGCCAGGGAAACACCTCAGAGAACCTCAAGTAAAATTATGAGGAGGACTTGAGCTTGCGGGGTGTCGACATGGAGTTTTTCTCTCCGCTCTCAAAATGTTCAAGGGAGAAATTGATGCTTATCCCCTCTACCTGCAGAACAAGCTGGCAAATGAGCCAATAACCTTTTTTGCCATGAATGTAACCTGCAAGTACTGGCCCTACCTCATCAAAGTGGCAAAAAGCTGCCCGGAGCTCCAGCACCTCATTTGCATGAAGGCATTCCTGTCAGTGTTTCAAGCCCATGACTTTAAATGTGTGGTAAGAAAACTTAACCATCTCATTGACTGTCCCTGAACACCTGCAAAGGTATGTTGGCAGCTTATAAATATTTTCTTTAATATGTTAAATCGAGTGGAGCTTACCAGCAAGGGGCCGGATTGACACTTGGGGAGGAGGTTGAGCAGTTCCTCTCTAGGATTGCTGTGACCACAAAACATATGTCCAAAGCAGGTAAGTTAACCACACACTGCACTACTTGGATTGAAAGTGTTATAAGGAAAGTGTAGCAGCTGCAAATCTCCACCTTCTCACCCTGTTAACAAAAGCGCTCAAATTACTGTACCTCCAGATTCTTATAATGATGTTGAGCTTTGTTGAGTTCACACATTTTCAGACTTTACGCCAAATGTCTCGAGACACTGACTTGTACCACTCTCCTGCCCTGCGCCATTTGTCTACGGTCATGCAACACCGTACCAAGCTACTTGATTACTCTTCTCCCTCAATGTCAACTCTCTGCTAATAATTTGTTCTGTTCATGAGAAAAAGGCACAAGACGGCAGGTGAGGGACATGTAGTACAACACAGATGAGTTTACTTTTTGCAGGACGTACAGACATGCTTACGCTGATGGCCATGCGCTGGAATCAGCAAAAGTTTAATTACTTGGCTACTTCACTTACCCGCCGATATCAGAAGGTAGACATGAGTCATTTTTTTTGCTTATATTCTAGATGCCTTCTATTGTATATTTGTGAAGGGATAACTTTTATTTTTTGTTCTCGTCTTTTGTTATTTAAAGGCCACAAAAGGCCTGGAAAGCCAGCTTCAGGACCTGGAGCTCATGAGAATCCAACTGGCAGTGACACAGGCTGAAGTTGAGGGCTGGGTCACTGATATAAAAGAGTGGGCAGAAGGTGAGAGTTATACTATTACTGATCAATGTGTCAGTTCTGCAGAAAAATAGCAGAATCCTTATGACTTCCCTGTGGCCTTCTGTGTTACATTGAGACTTAGCTCATTTAAGTTAGTACCTTGAAAAAGTAAGGGAAATGTTTACACTTCTTTTCTTCTCAGCAACAACGTCCCAAAAGAATGCCGATTTTGACGCGGTGATTAGTAGAATGGAGGTGCTGGTGGCCAGCATTAAAACAAGGTCCCAGCGCCTTTACAAAGACGCCGATGGCAGCAAAGGTCGGGCCCGGATTCGGCGCAAAATCTGAGAGGAGAAGGCCATTCTTAGATCTGTTGTTTACAAATACAACAGCAGGGTTCCAGATACAGAAAGAATCGTCTTTGACAGCATTCTCTCTGGCAAGACAGTTTGGCCATGGCAACTTTCACATGGTGGTATATACACAAATCAGTTGCCCATTTCGTATGATTCACATAGTAGCACAGAGCCAAATATGCCTTATTTCAGATGATCTCAGAAATTCTTTGAAAAATAATCATACTTTGGCTTATTTTCCACACCTGTATCCCAGACACTGTAGATTTGAAAACAAAGAGGAAGACATTCAATGTTGTGATGGCAATAAGGAGACTTGAGTAGAGGAAGATTGTTAGTGCCGAGATGGCAAAGCATTGGAAATCTCTCTCCACTCGTGCAGACACGCTCAACGAGATGTCATGCCTGTTTGCCAGGGGGGGGGGGAAGTCATCGGTCCAAGGACTGTTCGGTGATTCGAGATATACGGCTACTCGAATTCTGAGCTACCCTGGGCGGGATTTAGTGTGAATATTCATTACGGAGGTTGTAGAATACAATACAATGGAAAGATTTCTACTGACAGATTTCGATTAAAAATGTAGCCCTTTATTATACAAAAATTTGCTGTTGGTATTAGCCTAGGACAGGGGTCGGCAACCTTTTGTATCAAAAGAGCCATTTTTGGCCCATCTCCCGCAAAAATTTTTTTTTTGGAGCCGCACTTTTTAATTCCCCCCCCCCCCCCCCCCCCCCCCTCCGGAGACGCTAACGCTGCGCACCCCACAGACATTTTTTGTGACACTCTGTAAAAAAATAACAGTTCGTTGCATTCATGAAATTATAAAACAACAAAGAGAAAGATGTTGAAGAACATTTTATTGCTGTTCTAACAGGAAAACCTCAAACTCTTATGAAGAGGAGAAATAACTTTGAAATAAATCAAACATATAGAACGAGTATAATAAGTCTAAACATGAAGAACACCTAAACAGGTAAACATAGGTTTGTTGTCATCCTCTTGATTTTTCCTCGGCCACAGCAATAAACCATCGAATCTGAACAAAAAACAAAATAACACAACAGCTCAGTTTCTAAAATATATATTTTTTGGTGCAAAATAATAGCCTATTAAATGGTAGTGTCCTCACCTGTTTAATGTGATTTCTGTTTCTGAACATCACTGCTGAGCTTTTCTATGTCGGGGCTGTAGGACGTGACCTTCATCTTAACGCAGGATTGCAGGCTGACATCTGTGAGGCGTGAGCGATATTTTGATTTGACATAGTTCATGTTAGAAAATATTTGCTCGCATAAGTATGTGGATCCAAAGATGGACAGGACTCCAAAGGCATACTTCTTGATGTTGTGATAAGTTTCGGGAATTGCATTCCATGTCTCAAACACAAGTTTGTCGGGTTTGGGAAGGTTTTCTATTTCGCTCCATTTGTGTTCTCGAGCGAGAATAGCCTTCTGACGGGCGACGTCTTCGAGATCAGCTGTCAGACTTTTGAACTTGGACACCCATACCTCTTTGTCAGCCAGTTCAATTTCAAGATCGGGTTGACTCACGAAAGTGAATGCTGACATGTTCAGCATGGACGGGTCGATGTCCAGGGGTGTGACGGGGAAGGATAATGTGCTTTTTTCCTTTCTGAACTCACTGAATCTTTGTCCAAATGCAGTTTGCATTGCAATGATCGTGTGCTGCAAGTACTCACAATTGATGTTGTTGTGTGACGTTTTGAACTCTCTCAGGGAGGGGAAGTGAGAGAACGTACCTTTCTCCACATCTCTGGCAAACTGTCATCTTGCGCTCGAACGCCAAAACATACTCCAGCAGCTGAAGGGCAGTGCTTCCTTTTCCCTGGAGACTTCTGTTCAGCATGTTAAGGTGACCTGTCATATCCACCATGAAGTGCAGCTTTTCCAGCCAATCTGGGTGTTCCAGTTCTGGATAGGTGAGGCCCTTACTTTCCAGGAAAGTTTTCACTTGTTCCAGACAAGCCGCAAACCGTTTAAGTACTTCTCCCCTGGACAGCCACCGGACTTTGTTATGCAGCAGGAGATCCGAATATGCGCTGTCGACTTCATCTAACAATGAACAGAACTGTCGGTGTTTTAACCCTTTTGCCATTATTTTGTTGACTATCTGAATGACAAGGTCCGTCATCTCTTTGCATTCGGGGGGAAATGTTTGAGCACACAGTGCTTCTTGGTTCAGGATGCAGTGAAACGTCAGCAGCTCTCGACCCAGCGACTTCTGAAGTAAAGTAATGAACCCCTTCTGTGTTCCTCTCATACTAGGTGCCCCATCAGTAGCCACTGACACCATGTTGGTGGTATTTATTTCTTTGGCTTTTAAACAATTCACCACAGCCTCACAAATGTCCTCCCCCCGTGTTTGGCCTTTTAGCGGTATCAACTCAATAATTTCTTCCTGCGGCCAGTCAGAGTTCACGTATTTGCATAACAGCGCTAGTTGTTCAATGTCGTTCACATCACTTGACTCATCACAGGCGATGGAGAATGCTGGAGCTGAATTTATGTCGTTAATTTGTTGACTGGTGATGTTTTCTGACATCTTAATGGTCCTGTCCTTTACGGTTTTTGCAGAGAGAGGCATATCTTTAATTTTCTGAACAATTTCAGTTTTGTTTTTAAAGTCCGAGAATAGATGTTCTGATATTTTAATGAATGTCTCTTTCAAGTATTCTCCAACTGTGAATGGCTTTCCGCACCTGACGATCTCCTGAGCTGCCGCAAAACTAGCAGCAGTTGTTGAATTTCGAGACTTGATCCATTTCTTGAAAGTAATTTTACTCTGCTCACCTTTCCGCAGCAGTTCCGAAATCGCTCTTTTCCTTTCATCTCCTGCTTGGTACTTTTCAGCAAATGCTGAGTGCTTGTTCTGGAAATGTCTTTCAACTTTACATTTTTTGTTATTGGCTAATTTCTCGCCACATATTAAGCATATAGGTAAGCCTGCATCAGTAGTACTGAAAGCAAATTAATCTGTCCACTCTGAATTAAAATCTCGATTTTCCTCTGCCACTTTTCTTTTCTTGGATTTATCCATGGTTAGTTTACTCAATATTAGTCAGAGAGGGAGTTAAATGGTTAAATCTTTAGCTGTCATGTGGCATCAGGGAGTAGCCTACAGTACAGTAGACTACAATAGCCAGTCAGCAGCGTCAGCCGTTGACGTTCTACGTGATCGGTCATGGCCAGCAATGTAAACAAGGAATAGATAGCATAGCATAGCGATACAATAGTCAAGTAATGAAAAAACTGTAAGGACCTTTATTATCAAAATATAACGTACTGAAACTTTAATATTCAACACAAGAACTTTAATGCTGTAAACCCTTCTCGCTCAGTTTTCGTTCGTGCAATTGGCTGTCAATCTAACTATATGCAAGGTCTACATTCGTGCAGTACTCAGCGTTGACTCGGTCCTAAAAATACAATATTATTGTAAATTACATCACATCAAAAAAGCGGTAGCTAACGTGAATCAAGCAAACAAATAGCTGTTGTTCTTGCTCCAAAAAGCTTGACTTACTTCGAATTTAACAAGATAGTTCTCAAATTAGGGCTGTACGGTATGGACTAAAATTTATATCACGGTATGACGGTAACGGTATTATCTCATGGTATGTTAATTTTATCTTCTAATTTCGATATAAATGCCTCTGAACACTAGTTTATAGTATGGATTAGTTTCTCCACTTGCTTGCGGACCTTGCCGTATAGTTCTGGAATCTCAATTTGGCTGAAGTGTGTGCGGGCATGTAACGCGTACCTGGGATCGAGTGTATTGACCATCTCTTTAAAGCCCTTTCTCTCGACATTTTGAAAGGGAACCATGTTTTTAGACAGGTAAACAGTGACAGCGTTGTTATCTCGTTCCACTGCTGGTATTTTGACGTAAGGACTGGCTTTCAAAATGCCGGCGGAAGCAATGTCTGATTGCAGAGACAGCTTCACGCTACCAGCGTCTGTCTCGTACGGTCGGTGTGGAATGAGAGCTTGAGAAGGGACTATTGCGCAGGCGCGCGCCTGCGTGCTTGCGCAATAGCATACTGCCTGAGAAGGCAGTAGCGCTGTCAAATCTGTCCCTGGGAAAAGTAACGTGGCACCAAATTGAAAAAGGAACTATGTTTCGTTACCATATTTTCAGTAGTTGCGCATAACTTTACTTTTTACAATATTGCGTTATTTCTGGAAGAAAGTGGTCCAATCCTTGGTCGCTTTTAACTCACTTCATTTGTTAAAGTAGACATGTTTCGGTATGGTAACTATGAAGCTTAAGGGAGGGAATTGTATCCAACGCGTGTGAGGGACAATATCGTGAGCTTCAAGCCCCAGGCTTAAGCCCGGTTCTCTCCGCGGTTACCCATAGTCTCTGTCCTCTCCACTTCAAACACGCGCTTTTCCCCGTCAAGTGGGCGTGGCCTATGTGACGTAATCTGAAGGTGCTGCCATCTGTGGCTGGAGTAGTTATTGCAGCTTAAGTGTTCGATCCTGCTTCCTAGTGGCTATGTGAGGGTAATGCAGCTCGTGTGTTCGATCCTGCTTCCTAGTGGCTATGTGGGGGCAGCTTATGTGCCTAAAATACGTAACACAGGGAGCCATTGAAAAGTCAGTATTTAATTAATCAGTCCCTCCAGAAATACGCGATTATGCGATCACACAATTCAACGCATTATCAGCCAAAGTCTGCATATTCATGCGTGGGCCACATTTTCAAATATGCCGCACTTTCACTGCATCAATTGCTGATTTCCGCGCAAAATATGCGGGGATTGCATGATTTCATAATCCCCGCATTTTCATTGCAAAAAAGTCATATCTTAGCAGAAAGTTGAAAAATGTTGCGTTTACTTCACACAATAGCAGCCATTTCCCTGTTGCCATGGAAACATTAAGTGACGTAATTAAGCGACGTGAACGTCATCGAAAAGCTGCATTTTTCGCAAGTTCCCGCAATTTTTGCAAGTTCACGCAATTTCATTGCATAAATATGCCGCATATTTTATCGCATTTTTTAAGAAAACGTGCCGCATAATCAAGGATTTTTGGCCGCAACAATCACATAAAAAACGCCACATGTTTCTGGAGGGACTGATTAATATGTTGGAATACTATATTGTACAGTGTTTTTCCGGAGATTTTTAATGTAGCCGTTATCTTTTTTGTTTTACTCCCATAAGGTGAGCTGTGGGGACTAAATGAAGAAGGGATCAAGGGTCTCCTCAGCTTAACTTTGAAAAAGAAGCAAACAGTCACCACCATGATGAAGCATGCAAGAGACTGTTATGCTCAAGTTTAGACTGGAACCAATATGGTTCCAGTCAACGCAGAGTCTGTCCGAACAGTTTAGAAATAAGCTGAAATCGAACAACTTCCAGAGTGACTGGGATGGATACGACAGTGACTCTGAGCTAGCCTGGCACCGCCCACCTACCTACTTCCACTCAATTTTCATTTCACTTCAGTACTAGGTCTGGGTCTGCTGCTTTCGTTGCTCCTGACATCCTGATGTCATTAGAACAATTAATAAACTGCTCACCTTTGCTTCTCGAGTACTTCATTTTTTTGTATATTCACCAGAGTGGGGAACAACATTCTGAAATTAAAAAAATTGGGAATTCTCGTCTGGGTGGCGTCCACACACAACAAAATGTACTGTTACAGGGTATATGCAGGAATCATAGTGTTGCGTTTTTTCTTTAAGAAAGTAGTCCAATCCTTGATCGCTTTTAACTCACTTTATTTGTTAAAGTAGGCTTATTTCGGTATGGTAACTATGAAGCATAAGGGAGAGAATTGTATCTAATATCGTGCACTACTTCGAGTCCCGGGCATAGGCCCGGTCCTATGGAAGCCCATTCCCGCCACAGGAAAAAAAAAAAACACCACAAACTATCTCATAATTATGAGATTAAAAGTCATAATAACGAGATTTAAAGTCATAATTACGAGATTTAAAGTCATAATTACGAAATTTAAAGTCATAATTACGAGATTTAAAGTCATAATTACGAGATTTAAAGTCATAATTACGAGATTAAAAGTCATAATTACGAGATTTAAAGTCATAATTATGAGATTTAAAGTCATAATAACGAGATAAAAAAGTCATAATAATGAGATTTAAAGTCATAATTACGAGATATAAAGTCATGACAGTAGGCTGCATCTAGATGGTTTACATTAAGATCAGTGTCGTAACGTCATGGAGTTGGATCACCACATTGAGCAATATTTCCAAAGACGATATACAAATGATGAAATTCTGGCAGTATTGGCTGAGGTGCATGGGGTAGTGCTGAGCAAGCGGACACTTGAAAGGATTCTGAGAGAGAAAAGATTGTGGCGCAGGAAGGGCAAGACAGATGTGGCCGAGGTGGCAGCTTTCATTGAAGCGCAACTCCAAACGTCTGGGCAGTGTCATGGCTACCGTTGGATGTACCAAAAATGTTGGATAAATGGCATTATTACCGACAGGGAAACAGTACGTGTTCTCTTGCGGCTGTTGGACAGTGAGGGAGTTGACCTGAGATCAAGAAATAGACTACGGCGGAGAGTATATCACAGCCGGGGTCCCAATTACGTCTGGCACATTGACGGCTATGACAAACTTAAACCGTATGGGATCTGTATAAGTGGATGCATAGATGGTTTTTCTAGGAGACTCATCTGGCTGGAGGCATACAAAACTAATAATGATCCGAACGTGATTGCTGGTTATTTCATGGATGCTGTACTAATAGCTCAAGGTTGCCCTGAACGATTACGGGTAGATTTAGGGACAGAAAATGTTCGTTTGGCCGAAATGCAAAGATTCATGCACTTTTCAGAGGGTCAACTTGAAATCGAACATGTCACATTTGGTCCAAGCACTGGCAACCAGCGCATTGAAAGATGGTGGCTGACATTACGCAGTCAGTGCGCCCAGTTTTGGATGGACTTTTTCGATAAATTGAAATCGGATGGATACTTCGCTGACACCTTCCTGGACAAGTCATTGGTCCAGTTCTGTTTTCTTTCCACAATTCAGGTAAGTTTCACTATTCACTGCTTTATTTTTGTCTGTGGCTTATTCTTATTTGTATTATTTTATTTTTATTGTTACACTATACTATTGATTTGGTTTTACCAAAAAAGTTAAATACAAGAACCACACATTGCTTTCTGTCTGCAGGAAAGCTTTTTCATGCAATTCATTGCATTTCATTTGTATTCACTTTGAGCCTTGTCTTATCAGGCAGAACTGGAGGAGGTCGCATTCATCTGGAATGAGCACAGGATGCGTCGAGTGCACAACTCACGAAGTCCTCATGGCCGTCCATCCATCATCCATGCAGTGCCTCAACTCTACGGGGCCACGGACTACCTGTATCGCCCAAGTCTGGAGAAGATCGAGGCCTGCTTGGGGGAGTGTGTTTACAAAGACTTCCCATGTGATGAAGATGTGTTTCACATTTGTGTGGGGCTTATGTCTGAGCATGGCCTTGAATTAACTAACGACGTGTACAAGACAGTAGATCTGTATGTAAGACTTAGACAGCTAATTAACAATGAATTGCTACAGCCTTAAAAGCAGGGGTAGTTGTTTGTGCTAGATGAGCTGCAGTAGGCCTAATTCAGCATTAGGCCTACTGCAGCTCATTTAGCAAAACTTAACTTGCACCTATTTGTAACTAGAGTAGGCTTTAACTGGTTCTGCAACAATACAAGCCTAACAATATACTGTGTGTCTTAACCCCTTTTTTCCAATCGTTGTAGTGTCTTTAACATTAAGTTGACATTTCTACTGCAAAAATAAATATATTTGATATAAACATTATACTTAATATATTAATCATGCGTCAATATTGATTATTGGGAAATAACTAAACAGTTAGCCACAATTTAATGAACTTTTATTATTTTATTATCTTCCCATAAAACAGCTTTAGAAAACAACATAAGTATTGCTGGGGATATATATAAGCTGCTGATGGCAGCTGAAACGGCTAAACGATGTATTGGTGGTGATAACTTTAATACATTACATTAATACAATAGTTCATTATATAATTAAATATTTACACATTAAATATAATCTAGCATCTCAAAGTCTCTACATTAAATCACATTACATTATATAATTTCCTATTTACATATAATCCAGCATCTCAAAATCATAAAATTAAGTAATCTCGACATGAAGAGGCTGTTGATGGCATCTGAATCTGCTAAACTATGTATTGGTCGGGATGACTTCAAGACATTTCATTAATACAACAGTACATATAATAACATATTTACATAATCCAACATATCAAAATATGTACATTAAATCTCATTACATTAATACATCAGTACATTATATAATTTCATATTTACATATTACATATTGCATTAAATCATCTTGACATGAGGAGGCTGCTGATGGCAGCTGAATCAACTAAACTATGTCCATTGCCCACACACCACTCTCCAATACTTTGTTCATTTCGTGTCTGAAATCCGGGTAATTGTCATAATCAATTGGCAACTCCAAGTAGCATCCACATGTGTGGGCGATGGGCCGTCTCTGCATACCTTGCAAATTCGTGAAGCTCAAAGTAATGGTCTTACCAAGAAACAAATCAGAGCCAGTGCAAAACCGAAGGAATAGAGACAGGTGCTGTGCGTCAGATTCTCTAAGGTAAGTGCTAAGATGCTTTCCTATGTTCTTCTGCTGGTCGTTCATAGTAGTGGGGTAAGAGATAGACCTAATCACCTTCCTCAGTGTTGGATGAAGATTTACATACGCTTCTGAAATGCCTTCCAAATCTGACCTAAAGGGTGCAAGCACCTTGCTCCACTGCTCTAGGACAAAGGCGGGTTCTTGAACCAGCTTTTGGTGGGCAAGCTCCTCCAAGAGCTGTTCAATATTATCAGCGGTTGGCATTCTTCGACAGCTGTGGAGATCCATTACTTCAATCAATTCTTCCTGATCCACACTTTCAAAATCTGAACGGCAGGATTCAAACACCAATCTCTCTGACTCTGTGACATATTTCAGGAAGCAGTCAACAAGACTACTCTTCACACTTCCCAGGGCAACTTTCTCCAAAATTACTGGGGCTATTTTTATAGGCAGGTACTTCTCTTTTTGCCAACCCATTGCTATTATTCTGCCAATGCTTTCCCACTGCTGCTTACCAAAATCATGGCGTAGAAAAGGCACCTTGAAAGCATTTCCTAAAGTGCATTGCTCATAAAAGTCCAGCCAAAATTCAGTTAGCACATCCCTTAACACGCCACCTTCATCAACTGCCATTTCCAAACTTCCATTGGGAAGAATTACTTGGATGAAAACATCATCTCGCATGACACTCGCGTCCAAAAAATGTGTGATTAGTTCTCTCAGGATCTGCCCACGGTGAACAACAATTATTCTCTTTGTTCTTTCACTCTGATCAATGGGCACATGAGCAATATCTAGGGTCGGAGTAGATGAACTTGATGCCCGAGGAGACGTTTGTAAGGTATCATCAAGGCTAACCCAGTCCAGATCATGTAGGTGTCCTTGGAAAAAGGTAACTGTGCCACTATTCTCAAAGTCATCTACAGCATTGGCGGCATCAACTTCGCTCACACTAGCCCAATCTGTCATTTCAACAGTGGAGCAATCGAAGGGCTCAGGATCACTGTTTGTATCAGACAGGACATTGCTGCTACTAGCATATACCACATCTGCGGTTTCCTGACCTTCAGCTAGAGGTAAACTAGGCCTAGGGGGGTTGGGTGAGGCTGCAAGCTGATTCTCACTGCAACCATCCCTCTTGGTTGTTGCTAAGTAAAAGCGTAAAATGGGCAGCTTTGTTACTTCATAAAGATCCCCAACTGTAGTCAGGGGATCTAACGGGCGCTCCTGAAAATCAGTTAGTTCAATCGCAAAATCTTGAACATTTCCTTCTGCATTTTTCTGACCAGGGAAAAACAGGTTTTTGGCCTGTTCAATTAACTGATCTTTACAACAATTCTTGGACACAGAGATTTTCCTGGTCCCGCCCCCCTTTTTGGCCCTCATTTGTAAGAATTTCCCGTCACGGAAATTCAACCAGCCAATTTCAATTTTACGCTCTTTCTTCTGAGCATTTTGACATGGTAACTTCTCAGACAAGTGTTCACGATCGTCACTTTTTGCTAACTTGGCTTTCAGTCGCTCAAAAAGTTTTGATTTGCGGGCAACAGGATTCTTCCCCTTCAATCTGCAATATCCAAGGACAGCCAGTCGGTCTCCATATGATGGTAGATACTCGGTTAACTGGTCGTCGTTCATGAGCAGGAGGACATTGGGATCGATCTTAAAAAAAGAGGAAAACACACACACACAGCCACAAAACAAATATAATTTAACATAAACAGAAGCAGTAATTAAAAAAAAAATCAAAAAATGCATAAACACACAATTTAGCCTATCTTTCCCCCATTAACAGACTAGTTACCTTATCGTTTTCCAGTTGCTTTATGTTTTCTTCTGGTACATTCCGCGACCTCAAGAACTCGCACAACTCATCCATCCTGTGAGAGGCCAACACAAATATTTAACGAACGGAACAGATGCCAACTACATTGTGATGCATTGAGCACATGGATGAGCTAACATTATGCATTGTACATATTTATAATTCGAAATTCGTCCCACGCCGGGCCATTTTTACTTACTACTAGCGCCACAAGAGGGGTCAAATGACCCCTAAGTCATTTGAATGAGAGGCTGTGCATTTGCACATAATGATCACTAGGTGGCGCCAATGAGCTATTACCGCGCGAGCGCCACATGTGCGTGTCTGTCACAAGCCTAGTCCTCACGATTTTGTCATAAATGTACATATATGAAGTACAAACAGCCTATATTTTCACTAAGGGTTTAAGATTGAATGATGCAAATAAAGTAATTAAATTAATTGAGATATGCCTATATTGTTATCGTGGATATTTTCTCAAGACCACTCCATTCCATCAACTTTATGAACCAGCAGTTGGCTGAGTGGTTTAGGCCCTGCAATACGGGCGACCTGAGTTCGCGTCCTGTACGTCATTTAATTCTTGCCGTTGGCTTATTTTGTAATTTCCTTTATATCAGAGAAATTAGGCTTAACAATTTACTTTTTATGTACTCAGAATTCGAACACCACTACAAAATGGCGAGCATCCTATATAGTGCACTATATCCGTGATAGGGAACGATTTCGAACACTTTGAACTAGTTTAAAAAGAGAAAACATTTTGACTAAAAGTTGACTACAATTTAAGGACTTTTTGTCGACTAAAACTAGACTAAAACTACAAAGGAAAACAATGACTAAAATGTGACAAAATCTAAAATAGCTGACAAAATTAACACGGTGCTAATACTAGAACTAGCTAACATAGCTGCAGCAGAGTGCTTTTTCAAAGGAAACATAAACCAGATGAAAAGACGCTGAATTACTGAATATAGGCTTAAAAGAGCATCTCTACAAATTCGGTTACCTTGCTGTTTCGCCTTGCGAATAGGAGGATGACCGAGAGAAGTGATGACTTGCAGGTTCATCAGCCTCAGGTCCGAAATGATGGCGCCGACTGGTAGCCTAGTAGCGCGTGCCGCTCTGTCGTGCCGATTTCGAACTTGAAGGAAGTGAGGTCAGGGGGCAGGCTAACCGTCGAAAATCTCGTAATTATGACTTTAAATCTCATTATTATGACTTTTTTATCTCGTTATTATGACTTTAAATCTCATAATTATGACTTTTTTATCTCGTTATTATGACTTTAAATCTCATAATTATGACTTTAAATCTCGTAATTATGACTTTTAATCTCGTAATTATGACTTTTAATCTCGTAATTATGACTTTAAATCTCGTAATTATGACTTTAAATCTCGTAATTATGACTTTAAATCTCGTTATTATGACTTTTAATCTCATAATTATGAGATAGTTTGTGGTGTTTTTTTTTTTTCCTGTGGCGGGAATGGGCTTCCATACGGTCCTCTCGGCGGGGCTACCTATTGATTCTGGCCTCTCAATCTGAATTCCGTGCTGTGATCGTCAAGTGGGCGTGGCCTATGTGAAGTGGGCGTGACCGGTGTGAAGTAATGGCTTCGCCATCCTCACCCGTCTAAAGGTGCTGCCATCTGTGGCTGGAGTAGTTATTGCAGTTTATGCGTTCGATCCTGCTTCCTAGTGGCTATGTGGGGACAGCTTATGTGCTTAAAATACGTAACAATAGAGTGAATTTACTACCTTTTTTACTACTTCCACAATATTTGTTACTATTGCGTTATTTCTGGAAGAAAGTGGTCCAATCCTTGGTCGCGGTTACCTATTCATAAGGTTCACGTGACGTCACTGTAGCTTTGCGCCGCCATCTTGACGACCGATCCCACCCACTGACCCACTGATTTCAGTGGTAACTCAGCACCAACAACAACACCTACGACCACAATCAAACAATGAGGATGCGCTCTTTTATTCTCTTTAGTGCAGGTAATGAAAGGTGAAAAAAAATGAGCCAAATACCCGAGAAAGGACTAATAATTCAAATTTCGGTGTCACCCACTCTATTTCATCCTTAAGCCCAGTTCAGACCAAAGATTCACCTTGCAACGAGACGGTTTTAGAACGTCGCAGGGGCGGTGTGAACAGGTCGTTGCAAGCCGTTGCAAGGAGTTGCAAGGCGTCTCAAGGAGTTGCAAGGAGTCGCCAGAGATTGAACATGTCAAATCGCAAGGTCCAGTTTTAGAACGCGGCGATTTAACTATTCCTCTTCAGCCAATCACAGCACAGAACAACTTGTACGTCACGGCCTTACTCCGTCCCGGTACCGTACTGTCCACTCCAGCATAAATAGATCCGAAGATGGCAGACTTCTGGTCCGAGGAGAGGGAAGAGAAATTAATTTGGTTGCTGGAGGATCAACCTGTCCTATACGACGTTGGCAGCAAGGGGTACAGCAACAGGGACAGCAAGAGGAGAGCGTGTTGTGAAATTGCGGTGGCAATTGGTGTATCCGGTAAGGAGGCGATACTTTGTTTTTCTTTTCTGTTACTTTTTCCTTTCCTTGTTTCCTGTTTTTATTTTCGTTTCATAAAGGCATAGCTTAGGCTGTAGGCCTAATATATAGGCTTATTAAATGCAAGTTGTAGATGCTAACGGTGTTTATCTTTGTTTCTGAAGAACGATTGTAGATAACGTTAGGCTCGAGCTGATTTACAGTTATTTTAACGGGACCAACGGTTCCAAACGGTATCTCAGTATCTTTATATTTTCTCTACATGTATGTTTCCTGTGTAAAAACAAGGGGCTAAAAATGCCTATTGGAAAGCGGGTAGGCTTAATAAATAAATATTTACTGCTGGTAATAGGCCTACTCCATCCGCTAATGCTTTGTGGGGTCAAAGGTGATTGTAAAATAGACTTTAGTTTAAAATGCACGGTGCAGGCGATTAATAATGTGTCATTTGTATTGATATATTATTATATATATTATTTTTCTTTTACAGATTGTTGAAAGAGAGAATGATGTGGAGGGACTGGACGAGGAAGAGGACGTGGAAGTAGAGGAGAGCAGTGAACCTGAGGGACAAGGCAGCACCTGCCTTGTCCCTCAGGTTCAGACGCAGGCGTCTAATCGTTCTGTCGCAGGCGGTAAAAGAAAGAGGCAAACAGAAAAGCAAGATGAGGTCCTAACTGCAGTTGGCAATTTTCTGAGAAACAGGACGGAACAGAGGGAGGAGGACACAATGTCAGTCTTTTGTAAGAACCTCGAGATGAAAATGAGGCGAATCAAGGACCCAAATATTTGATTCGATTTAGAGCACCAGCTAGAGGAAGCCTGCTACCAGGCTTCACTTAAAGATAGAGACAACCAAGCCCCCCCCCCCCCAAGCCTCTCACATCTCTTAATTTGTTTTATTCATTTTTAGATATTTAATTGGTTATTGCAAATTTGAATTGCCCCTTCTCTTACCTTCGCCTCATTTTCATCTCGAGGTGCTGATTTTATGGATTTCCCCCCCCTTCCCGTGAGGATGGACACTGTCTTTAAGCGACCCTCACAACCCTCATCACCCCCCCCCCCCCCCCTTCCCGTGAGGATGGACACTGGGGTTTCAGCGGCCCTCACAACCCCCACCACCCCCCCTTCCCGTGAGGATGGACACTGTCTTTCAGTGACCCTCACAACCCTCATCACCACCCTCCGACCGATTTTGTTGATGTATTTGCACTTTTAATCTTGCTGAATTCTACGACGAATAATTGTGTCCAAATACAGATATGAGGACGACAAATTACCTGAAAAGATTTGGTTGGGGTTTGTCTCATTTTTCCTGCATTTACATTGTGGGCGCAGAATTTGACGGTGCGCTAGATTGATTGTGGCATCGTTGATTGCGACCTGCGTTGCTTGTGGACTCTGTGATGATCGCAGACACAAATAATTGTGTCCAAATACAGATATGACGACGACAAATGACCTGAAAACACTTGGTTGGGGTTTGACTCATTTTCCCCGCATTTACAGTGTGGTCGCAGATTTCGACGGTCTGCTGTCATGAATTGTGACCCATCGGGGATTGCTACCTGCTGCTTGTGGACTCTGTGATGATCGCAGACATGAATAATTGTGTCCAAATACAAATCTGAGGACGACAAATGACCTGAAAACATTTGGTTGGAGTTTGACTAATTTTCCCCGCATTTACAGTTTGGTCGCAGATTTCGACGGTCTGCTGTCATGAATTGTGACCCATCGGGGATTGCGACCTGCTGCTTGTGGACTCTGTGATGATCGCAGACATGAATAATTGTGTGCACATACAGATATGAGGACGACAAATGACCGGAAAATGCTATGTATCCAACAACGGGTAATCTAAACTAACTGTAAGCTCCAGCTATTTACTCCAATGCAGATGTAGTGGAGAATGACAAGACATAGTAACTCTAGCCTACTCTGAAGTTAAATAAAAATAAAACTAATTGCAAACCTAACTAATCGCAAACCTAACTAATCTAACCTAACCTACGCAAATGATGATGTTGTGGCTCTCAGCATGTGCCAGAGCGTTCACTATGGAAACCACCTAGCGTCGCAGCCCGTTGCAGCCAGTGTGAACTGCCCAGTTTTAGAACGTCGCAGCCCGTCTCGTTGCAAGGCGTTGCAAGGAGTTGCGAGTTGCAAGCCGTTGCAAGGTGAATCTTTGGTCTGAACTGGGCTTAAACAAACCAGAAAGGCTCAATGATCAAAATACCGGAATTGTCCTTTTAAGTGTTCGATCCTGCGTCCTAGTGGCTATGTGAGGGTTATGCAGCTTGTGTGTTCGATTCTGCTTCCTAATGGCTATGTGGGAGCAGCTTATGTACTTAAAATACGTAACACTACCAACACAACATCAAGCAGCGGGGCGGGGGGTATATAAAGCACCACTTTCTACCTACTATAAGGTATAAATGTGACACTGTCATACCCATCGTAAATAGTGTTGAGTCGAGTTTCAGTTGTCCTTACCTTAACCGAGCCCCTACGTGAATTGTAACCTTGGCACTTCTTATAAACCAGACACTTAACCATAAAGCAGGGTTCCTACAGGTTTCTTCAAGTCAAATTCATGTCTTTTTAAGACCCTTTTAAGACCACTTATATAAAAACGTAGTACCTATTTCACGGCCTATTTCACAGACCTACCGACAAAGTTTGATGATGTAACATTGCATAACCGGGGCTTTTCTAGAAAAAATTCACAAGGGGGAAAACATCAATAGCGAGGGAGCAAAGCGACCGAGCGGGGGGGAAGGTGAGGTAGAAATGGATCATTCTGAGGCTTGTGAAGGACCAGTATGTTGACTCGTATAGTAAGGCCAAATTACTCAAAATGGCTAAGTTACCATAGATGCAGAACATTACATACAGTAATGTATATAGAAAAAAAAACACGTACTTCGGGAACCTGCTGGAAGAACACTTTCTTTATTATTTAACTGAAATGAACTGATAAATTTGGTTCGGGAGAAGAGATAAAAGCCCGCCTACACTGTAAACTGATTGGTTGACTTACCGATCCAGGCCAATCAGGAGGCGCCTGAGGCTCACGTGCACACTGCCTCATGCACAGTTTCTAGATCCCTCTCTGTTGTGCTGCGCGCTCGCTACACAGATGCGAACGCGGTTAGGAGCACGTCTGTCTCCTGTGCGCGGTCTTGCTCGCTCGCTCTCCATTCCGGGAGATTTTAAGCAATTTAAAATTTTCGACAAGGAGGCGTTGGGTTGAAACAAGGAGGCGCAGCGTAGAGACCTGCGCGGGACTGTTTTCTTCATCCCGCTCCTGCCCGCTCCCGCTGATTTTCTGACCATTACCGCCCGCGCCCGCAACGTGTGTGTTACACTCCCGCCCGCTCCCGCAATGTGCATGTCCACTCCCGCCCGCACCTGCAAAACTCTGAGAATTTATACCCGCACAATAATAGAGATGCATTGATTTTGTGTCTTCTCCTGTCCCGCAGGAGAAAACACGTAATTATATAGGCTATTAAAAAGAGACTCATGGGCTGCGTGTCTTTTGACGCACTGGTCTAGCGCTCCTATTTCGTTGTTTTCATTTTTCAATTCAATAAGGGCTGTTTCATATTCTATTCTCCTCTTCTGTAGGCCTATTTTATTTATTTTTCTACCTTTATATAATCACGCAGTGATTGAGGATATTGTCTCTTTTCTAAGTTAGACCTGAATTAGAAACAATGATGAGAACACAATCAGCAGATCCATACACAATAAATTTAACTATAATTTTGTTTTATCAAAACTTCGTCTGACAGACTAGTGAACAAAAGACCACTGAACTGAAGTGGCGTTTGACAAAGCTACGTTCATACATTTCCCCACAAGTGTAAACAGCTGCGAACACAACATGAAATAGTCACTCACTCATACTCAAAAACAACGAGAGTGAGTGTTTCAAATAACACTAATACATAACATTAACGAATGAAACGAATGAATTTACTGTAACAAATTAATCACTTGGCCATGTTGCTATGGATGAAGAGAATATTGCTGATGGACTGTGGTCCTAATCGCGTGCGCCTCTCCTCCATAATACGCCCGCAGACGCTGAAGGCCCGCTCGGAGGGTGCACTGGATGCGGGGATAGACAGGATGAAGCGGGCCAGCTTTGAAAGCGCTGGATAGGGGTCTTTGTGGAGCTTCCACCAGTCAAGCACGCTCTCTGTGTCTGGGTTATCAGAGACAGAGAGCCGGGAGCTGAGATAGTCAGTCATTTCATCATCGACCGGCTTTGGAGCTGAAGCGTAGGTCGCCGCATCATCTTCCCAGTCTGCGAATCGGTCTGTGAGTGTGCTTTGCTTTTTGGCTGGTGGCTCATCCTCTGCTGTGTCCGGGACCAGGTCAAACTGCATCTTCTGGATAATTTCCTTTGCGCCTTTGGATAAGATTTGATAAATAAATATGTATTTAGAAAATGGCTCATGCTGTTATTCATTTAGCTATGAAGCTCTATGATTTTTATTTATTGTCTTTTATCTCCGTCTCTATTTTTTGACTGCATTTCACTTATTCTAAATTGTAATTGCACTGTGTATTTTCTGTTTGTGTCTGTAATAGGCTACATACATACCTTTAACCACGTCTTCTCTTGCATCTGGGGGCAGCATCCTTAGCAGTCGCATTTTAGGAGTCAGGAGAGTTGCAATCCTGTACATCATGTGGAGAGGGGATGATTTGTCACTGGTGCCCATCAGCTCTTCCAGACGCGAGGCACACACATTGGCGACTTCAGAGAGCAAGGGCTCAAGGGATGCTGCTTGGCAGTGTTCAATGAGTCTCACGGACCACGGCAGTGGAAGTGCTGCGCTGGGAGTGGAGTTGTTGGATGACTCGGATTCTAGGTCATTAGTAGCATCCTTGAATAACTTAAAGGTTGTATAGGTGATTTGCTTTTTTGGCCATTTTTGCAAAATTACTTGAAATCCTTATCATAACCCGCTTACAGCCACTGAGTTAGAAGTACTGACATGAAAATTAAACAAGTCAATCATCTGTGGAACGGGCAGGGCTCGAAAAACTCCAGCCAATCATTTCCATTGCCACCGAGTTGCATTGGACAGTAAGTACGTCAATCAAACGGTCGTACTGCACTCCCCCTCCCCCGTGCGCGACCCCTTCGTGCAGTACTCGTGACCCAGAGCTCGTGACCCAGAGCAAGCTCCTGTTTGTTGTTATCCTGCGGTAGCTACTGGAACTAGTTAATCCACATTTGGACCTAGCAGTAGAAGACAATTTCCATGGCAGACAAGACGCCACCATCCCCACCACCACCACCACCACCAGCAAAGAGAAGGAAAACTCTTTTTCAGAGAGTAATTGATAATAAAAACGCTGAAAGAGAAAAACTGAAATCAAGAATAATCCTAGGCGCTGCTTTCGAACGTTGGCGGCAACTGAAGGACGAGAAGGGTCTAAAAACCGATGCTTGTGTGGCGGTTGACCTAGTTTCAAAGTTTATACCGTTTATACTCGGTAATACCGGTGTGGAGACGAGTGTATTACTTGGTGTGAAAATGTCCACACCGCGGCAACCCTAGTGAAAACCAGGACTTCCAATACAATTATATGAAACAAACATACATTTTCTAAAAATAGTAATGATTTATGTGACCGTTTAATGTTTATAACATCTGGTCCAACCATTGCAGCGAGAACGTATTCTCAGCAGGGGGTGCTGGACAGTTGAAAATCGATCGTTCACATCCAGCTGCTCACAGAACAAGTTTAGCGCACCACCGCTACCCTCACACTTTTTCATATAACCTTTTTTCAGCACTAGGTCATATGAGCATTAAATAAATGCTGCGTCTCAAAATGCCTTGGACAGCAGCGAGGATGACTCGCTTTGCCACGGGCCGAAACAGTTCGGAGCGACCACAGCAAGAGCGAACACAGCGGGGCAGAGGAGTGTCAGGGATAGTCTTTGGTGTACACATCAGTACGGCCTATTTGCACTACTGTTTAGTGGCAATGCAGTGTTTTATTCGATGCCTTTTTATTTTCGTATATTATTTCAATGAATACAATTTATTTATTCATAAAAAACGGATCTGGTCTTCAAATCTTTTTTCCAAATATAGGTCGTCTTACAATGGGGTTTGTGTTTATATTCGGACCAATACGGTACAGCGGGCGCTCACATGACGTTAAGCATTTCCTGGTGCATAATGTGACGCTTCAGAACCTAAAATCCCGTTTCTCCCCGTTGACACGACAACACATAACCGGCGTTTTCAGAAATCTCCACTTTGGCCGGAGTTTTTAGAAATGATCGTTTTCTGTGATAAGACAGGGCCTCGGACAGGGGGTGTTGCAGCACCCCCAGCACTCCTACTTCCCGCGGTACTGGGTGCAACTTACAGCTGAATGTAGTGCCATGTTGTTAAACGAAAACCTACGCTAGCCTGGCTCGCTCTCGCGCATCTCTGTTCGCGCTCGTGCATGATTGCGCGTCCAGGTACTTGGAATGGGTGGAGTCAGAGTCAGCGTTGAAGGAGAGGGGGTAGGACCATTTGAGTTGTGTATTTTCAAAATCTGCTGGCGTTTCGCAAATCACCTACCCAACCTTTAAACATTTGCTAACTCTCGTAAGTGGCATTCACCTTCATAACTAATACATAATAGGCTATAAAAAGAACACATGGACACAATTGTTATTTAGGCTTTTTAATCAAAAATAAAGAAATATGCTCTAGCATATTATTGCGTTATTTGAGGTGTGATTTATGCATTGAGACATCCCAACTTCCTCCATTCCATGAACTTTGCATAGTTTTGTAGGCTAATATATTTCAATGTAATGAAATGGCTTCGAAGCACATTTCCATAGACATTACTTGAGCTGAAACAGCAGGTAGTGCATCCAAAAATGTTCAATGTTAACATTCAATTGATTGAACAGTTGATTTTCGTTGGGAAGTGGGGGCAAAGGCTATTCTGGCTATCAGCAGGCAAAATCCAAATGGCCGGAAGTAGAGGGGCGGGACTTTCCCAGACAACGCAAAGGCTACTACACCGTAGATATGAATATGGGCTACACGTTTGTCAGTCTGCTGTGAAGGCGTGGCAGGACTATCCTATGTCATCGCCTGCCAGTTTAAAAAGAGCTAGCACAGAACCAAATGTTTATACGGACAACATGACAGCAGGTGAGGAAGTCCTCTCATAGCCTACACTCACCTGGGGGATGTGATGCTTCATTGCATTCTTGTAGGCGATCTGCTGGGCCTCTTCAGCTGACGGCATGTTGATGTAATGCCGGAGCAGATGGCAACGGATGTACGGCACACAGAGTACACACATCGGTGGACTGTGGTGATGCTCACACCGAACTTGCCGGCAACTACTCTGTACTCACAGCAACTTGCTAACTTGTATAACGCGATTGCTACTCGCTTTCGGGTTGGTACAGCTGGCCTTCGGCTTGGTGTATTCGGCCTAAGATGTGGCTCCAAGGCAGAACATAATTCACCAAAAGTCTCCCTGGACATTCTGAAGTATGTTATCCACTGGTGCTCAGTAAAATGCCCCAAAACATCTACCTCCCACCAGACACTTGAGCGATGTCGCTGCCACACCTGCGGCGATGGGCGCCGAGGTAACGCCAGGCAGGCCTCGACCAGGCTCAGCAGTTCCACCCTTCTTGCCCTCATCCTTCGCCGCAATACTATTATAGCTGTGATCAGCTGACATATTACCATTAAACATTGTCTGGCAATTCGGTTCTCCATTATAAATACTAGTATGTAGTAGGTTAAAATATACCGTTTGAAAAGCAGTCAAAATACCGTTTGAAAAGCAGTCAGCCTGGCAGCGCGAGTCAGGAAAATAACTGCCAAAAGGGACCGCAAGACTTTTTTTGTTTTGAGCCATTATTTCTTTTTAGTCTCAGATGAGCCACATAAAGACGATTACAATAAAAAGTTAGGATATTTAACAGTTACTTTTATTTAACAGGGGGGTTTAATTCATTTTCAGCAAGTTATATAAGTAGGCTAATGTTCCGCGTTTTCAGAATCAGTTCGTCTTTGGATAAAGGTTTTCCCATTTCAGTTCACTTCTGTTCGCCCGTAAACTGACGATTCCCATTTACGGAAACGGAGGGAAATAGTGTTATTATGATTATTATTATGTCGTCGAAGTGCAGCAAAAAAAGAGCCTAGAGGCTCGCGTACATTGGTACCTGCGCTGCTGTTACCTTCCCAGAAGGTTCTATTTCGCTACATTGTTGATGGAAAATCATCTAGCGGGTCAGAAAAATGCGCTTCAACACGGGGCATTGTGACACAATTTTAATTCGCTATAATCATTCTGTCGATGGAAAACCGTTTAGGCGCTTCTTATGTCGCTACAAATTAATTCGCTTTAAGAGTTAATTCGCTTGAAAATCTGATGGAAAAAGGACTACAGAGGGAGAAAGGAATAGGGGGGCTGTGGGAATTGAGACGGCAGAGGAAAGGAGATTACATGGACACATATGAAGAGAGGGAGAAAATAGATGAGAGAAGCAAGAGATGAAGGGTCAAGGAGAGAAATGTGAGATTATACATTCACAAAAGTTTCAGTTGTGAGGATCCTTTCCTCCAATTGGTAGAGGTCATATTTTTTTCTTTTTGCCTTCTGCGAAATGTGTTGGACTTGGTGATAAATTCAGCCATTTTGGAACCGGCCTTTCCCTCAGCCTGCTCAGCCAACTTTGTCCGCGTCTTTTCCAAGCGACTCACAAACACGGCTTGCCGCGTTCTTTAAGAAAGTAGTCCTATTAGTATTTCGGTATGGAAACTATGAAGCAAAAGGAGGGGAATTGTATCGTGCACGTGTGTCAGCGACAAACAGCTGGCCACTATATCTAATTCGCAAGTCTGGACTACCGGATGTTTCTGAAACACAATCTCACTGTCTCGCATGTTAGGGTCAGTGGGCGTGGCCTATGTGAAGTGGGCGTGGTCGGCGTGACGTAATGGCCACGCCTTCCTCGCCTGTCTAAAGGTGCTGCTATCTGTGGCTTGAGTAGTTATTGCAGTTCATGCGTTCGATCCTGCTTCCTAGTGGCTATGTGAGGGTGATACAGCTTGTGTGTTCGATCCTGCTTCCTAGTGGCTATGTGAGGGTGATACAGCTTGTGTGTTCGATCCTGCTTCCTAGTGGCTGTGTGGGGGCAGCTTATGTGCTTAAAATACGTAACAGGCCTAGTACATCACGCTGGGTTCTGTGGTCCAAAAGCTCCTCCTCCGCTGCCGTCCTCTTCAGAGCACTCTCCTTGTTTCATCTTTCATTCTCCAGGTATGGTAGAAATTAACCTTACATTTTATGTTAAACTATGATTATTATTAGGCCTACATATCATATAGATACTTTAATAGTGGAAAATAGCTGATCCATGGTTCCCGCGGGTCCTTAAAAAGTCATACTTTTTTTTTGGTGAAATTAAGGCCATACATTTTCATAAATTTACTGTAAATTTGCTCTAGGTATTACATTTTGCAGGTTTTTTTTTAAGACTATGGGGGAAATTGTCGCACACAACAGGGGCCTGCCCGTAATTCCGACACCTCATTGTTCCGACGTCTCAATGGTCCGAAATATTTCCCATTAGATCGACATGCCACTATGCCGACGGTTCAATGTTCCGAAAACGGAACCCATTGGTCCGAAGGTCCGTTTGTCCGACTTTTCAAAAAGGAGGCGCATTTGGCCGACGGTTCAATATGCCGAATAGGCCTACATATAAAGAGTTTTACGCCTCGTTTCCACATACGTACATTCTCGTATGCGATCCAACCGTCTCCGACCGAAAGTCCATTCATTCCTATGTGATTCTCCGTAATGTCAGTTTTTCCTCCGAGACTCCTCCCCTCCGTAAAATTTCTGTCCGGTATGTCCGTAATATACGTTCAAAAAATGTAACTTTCGCCGTCGTTTTACGGAGATACCGTATGAAAGTTTTTATGTTTTTCACAAAACTTGTAGGCTAAGTACCTTGCAGGCCAAACTCCTCAGCGATCTTTTTCCAAGCCTGTTGGTTTTGTTTTTATCTCTGTATATGTCGATCCTCATGTTCCAAAGTACCGGTCTCCTATCCGCTTATCCGGGGTCGGGTCGCGGGGGGAGCAGCTCATGCAGGGCAGACTTCCCTTTCCCGGGCCACATTGACCAACTCTGACGGGGGGATCCCGAGGCGTTCCCAGGCCAGTGTTGAGATATAATCTCTCCAACTAGTCCTGGGTCTTCCCCGAGCTCTCCTCCCCACTGGACGTGCCTGAAACACCTCCCAAGGAAGGCGCCCAGTGGGCATCCTTACCAGACACCCGAACCACCTCTGCTGACTCCTTTCTAAGTAAAGGAGCAGCGGCTCTAATCCGAGTTAGGGAGACGCCAGCCACCCTTCTGAGAAAACTCATCTCGGCCGCTTGTACCCGCGATCTCGTCCTTTCGGTCATCACCTAGCCCTCATGACCATAGGTGAGGATAGGAACGAAGCTCGACCGGTAGATCGAGAGCTTTGCCTTGCGGCTCAGCTCTCTTTTCGTCACAACGGTGCGGTAAAGCGAACGCAGTACCGCCCCTGCTGCTCCGATTCTCCGGCCAATCTCACGCTCCATAGTACCCTCACTCGCGAACAAGACCCAGAGGTACTTGAACTCCTTCATTTGGGCACTCATTTCCTACCCGGAGTAAGCAATCCGCTGATTTCTCCTAACATCTTTTGTCCGTAAATAAATTCATGCCCGTACGTAAAACACTAGCGACTCCTTTTGTAAATTTACGGAAGCACGGACACGAAAAACATACGTATGTGGAAACGAGGCGTTATACCTCGCTCGCGCTCTCTCCCGCGCTCTCGCTCTCTCCCACTCTCTCTCCAAAATACAACCTAGGCCTACATATCACGTTCACGATGAATATTGGAGAGCAAAGTGACGACGCTTCACTTCCTTTAGACACGGTGTTTCAGCCCCATGGACAGAGAGCGTACGTCTAATTTTCAACACGGGCACGAAGACACACACACACACACACTTGACTAAGTACACGGTATGAGGCATAAGTTTGACTAACTCAATACCAGCGAAATTATTGTTACGTATTTTAAGGCGAGACACTACAGGTGAATAGGGTAATTTTTTTAAATAATAGATATCACCATGAACTTCCTCAGTGGATTACTTACACATGTATGAACAAAAAATGTATTACAAGTTTCTGAAATTATTATGTTTGATTATGCAAATGAGGCCTTATCTAATTAAATATGTGCAAATTTGCATATATTTCCGGTAGATATATCTGGACATACGCTAAAGCCAGGTGATTTTTTTTTTTTCATTTTGTTTACACACAAGATGCAAACAAATGTACAGAGGGATTTCAGGATATCTGCTTTCATTACCTAGAAAATCAAAATATACTGTCTATAGCCTTAAAAAAATCGATTTTCGCCACCTTTTTTTGATCAAAATGTCACATAAATCAGGCCAGGAATGATTTATTAACAAATCCCTCGGTAAATATCTTCAGAATACTGCTAAGTGTATAACTGGAAAGTTTGGTGTACATAGGTGCTACATAGGCTGAGAAGTATCTACCGGAGAAATACAAAAAACTCATTTTGAGAAAACGGCATTTAAAGATTTGAATAGGGGAATTTAATACATTTCTATTGGAAACAATTGCTCAAAAACAGAATAAATGCTCAGGCCCTTAGTAATAATAATATAAAACATTTCAAACTCATGAATTAACACAGAACACAGAACAAGACCATCAGCTTTCTATTCTAAATGTCCATTCCAGCACCATATGTAGGTCCCTCTGACAGTTCTTGCTGGTGCCTCTCCACTTTCTTGGCTGTGCTCACCAATTTTCGTTTGTGCTTCACAGTTGCGGACTGAATGGCATTTGCCTTGGACACTCTGAGCAGGTCTGCCTGCTTGATTGTGTTCACTGTAATGAGTGTGCTCTCCAGCCATAAGTTGGCCATCACATTAACTATAGCTGAGGCACCCTCATTAAAAGAGGAGATGGCCATGCTCGCTGCTGCCTCGACCCTGTTCTTACCAACAAAAACTGTTACGGGGCAACGGGCCCATATGACAGAATTGAGGCACTCATTCACATTTTGTGTACCACCATGCTGCATTCTTTTCAGCAAGCTGTCGCTAGACATGCGGTGGTAGATGGGGAGAAGTTTCTCGCCCACCTCTCGGGTGAGGTAATTGGAAGCATGTCGTGTGTGGCTTTCGGGGGTCTCACCTTTATCCTCTGCCCTCCGATACCAACACCAAGACACATTGCACCTAGTATGCAATGGTGTCTCATCTGTGGACATGGAGTGGAGAAGGCCTGCCCATATTTCAGCTTTCATTGCATCTACAGACCCCTGATTATTCAAAATAGCCCCCCTGTAATAATTTTGCATTGTTTTGCATTTTTTTGCAGTAAGTTTCCCCAAACCCTTGCCTCCCAATTTGCGCTCTGCACTAAATTTTCTGAGAGCTGTACCCATTCGCTTGTGAGCATGGTTAATACACTTCAGCTTCACAATTTCATTCCCAGGGTAGGGGTTCAGTGATAGTACCTCCTTAAAGGCAGAGCTATCACCATCTGAGAGCATCTCAGTGTAGCGCAGCTGGTGGCGACTCACTGATCTGGCCCACATTCTCCTTGCTGCCTCCTGCTCCATTGCCTAACTTGAACCACTGAAGCACAGTCAGTGTGCTTCTCCCTCCAGCTGTCCAGTTCATCCACCGTAATCTTGCCCTCATTCACAGCACTTTGCTTTACGACACAGGCATGGCAGTAAGAGGATAACACCTCAAAGTCAATTACCAAACCTGTGAGAATGTCTATGCATATGCCAATCCCATAATGGGAAGTGAAACCTCTTTTCTGCCATGTGCCATCAAAAGAGACACCGATGTTGATAACGGCAGGCATCCTCCCTCAGCAACTCTGCCAACTCGGGGTCAACATCCGCATAGGCCTGCCTGATCTGCTCCCTGGTCTTGTGCAGTGACTCCAGTCCTCTTTCAATTTCCGCCACTAAAATAAAAAATGCCAAGAATTGTTACTTTATTGTTGACTTAGAGTGGCAAAAAGGACCAGGGAGCAGACTATGCAGCCATGTTGGGGCGGTGGTAGTGTAGTGGTAAAGGAGCTGGGCTAGCGTGCAGTATGTAATGTAATGTCATAGCCAATTGGACAAGCCAACTGTAAATTACTATAAAGAATAAGGCCATCCTATAATGTTATACTATTACAACAGGTATAACATAATAGTCTCTCTCTCTCTCCCATAAGGCTGCATTATTTCAGTGTCCTTTGTTTTTGCCACTGAACTGAAAACTCAAGTAAAACTGACCAATACAACACAATGTATGAGATGACATTTTATTCTACTGTTACAAATCCATCCTTGTTCCATCCATGACAATATGTTCGCTGTTAGAGTCTACAACAACACCATAAAATGTAACAGGTCATTAGACCTCCAAAATCAACATCCCTGTACCATCCCTGTTTCCATAGCCTACCTGTCACTCTCTTGTCATGCCTCTGGTATGTTTTCAGGTGAAGGGAAGGGATCCCCAACACCTTACTGACCTTCCTCAGAGCAGCATATCCCATGCCTAGTTCATGGGCCAAAAGCACCATGCGGACATTGACGTCAAAAGCGACGTCCCCTCTCATCTCGCTTTGAAGCCGTGTGGATGTGTACACGCTCCGCCTATACATGCTCTCTCCTTTGCAATTAGTGCACTCTAAAAGCAGACTACTGTAAAAGCCATGATTCTCTGGATCAACCTTTATAAATAAACCCGACGCAGTAGCACAATTGGGGCACAAGAGATCATGAATCAATTCATTCAGACGTGTGACATGCACAATTAGCCACTGCTGTGTCGCACAGTCAGTGGCACTGCATGGGCGGAGTTTCTGGGGGGGCCCTGCCCCCCCTGGTGGCTGAAACATGTAATGACATGACGTCAAGGAAATGGCAAAATATAAATGTTAAAAATGTATACGTACTGATATTTTAAGGTTTTGATTAAAATACATGGTAGTAGTATGAAATGAATATGAATCCTAGCACATTTTTGTAATATATTTATTTTTCAGTAATCGTGTGACATAGTGACGTGGACTACTGTTTCCGTCCGCTACTTGGTTTCCCGCTCTCAGTATCAATCTCGCTAGCCAGTATGTAATAGCATAACAATTACAGTTGTAGCCTGATGTAAGTATTGCAAACTGCAAATGGATATTCAACGTTTTTTAAAACGTCCCATGACCTCGGCCAACACTCGGCAAGAAGTCGAACCAGAGCCAGTAATTCTACCAACAAATGCTGATGACCTGGAAACACCTGGAACCAGCTCGGCAAACCCAGCTAGTGCTAGCTCACCATCGGATCTTGCTGGGCTGTCGTCTGGGTCAGTTAGCTTGCCTAGCAGCACTAGCTCACAGCAACTACCAAATGATCTTGGCGACAAGCACTGCTGTCCTAAGAAGCCTATTCTTCCGGATTTTTCTTCAAGGTTGTTTGGAAAGACTAAACGAGCCTTCTCCACGTACTACTACAACAAGTACTGTTGGCTTGAATACTCGGTTTTAAAAGGATGCTGTCTTCTGCTTCACCTGCCGCCACTTCCAGACTGACAGCAGTGTGGAGGAATCGTTCCGAAAGGGCGTAAGTGACTGGAAAAAACTAAGCAGCAAACTGGAAAAACATGCAAATTCACTGGCCCATCAGAACTGTATGGTTAAATGGGACCACTTCAAACAGAGCATATCTGGAGGTGGAATGATAGCTGCCAAATTGTCGGAGAGCCACAACGCTACAGTTGAGAAGAACAGATCTTATCTTTTTAAAGTTGTGGATATCGTGAGATTGCTGTATGCACTTGGATTGCCTTTCCGTGGACACAGGGAGGCTATCGATTCAGAGTCTCGTGGGAATTATCTTGAGGTTTGCAAATTTTTCTCGAAATATGATCCCGACTTTCAAAGTATGCAGTCTAATTATTTCAATGCTACAAGTCCAGATTTTCAGAACAAAATAATTGAGATATGCGAAAATTTGGTTTGTGCGGAAATTGCAGAGAAAGTGCAGGACACTGGGTTTTTTGCTGTAATCGCAGATGAGGCCAGGTCATCCCACACTGAGCAGCTGTCAGTCTGTTTAAGATATACAGAGCAGCTTGAAATCAAGGAGCGTTTTTTGTGTTTTATTGATTGTTCAGCATCTCAAAATGCAGCTGGGATCGTGGACGCCATAAACACTGGATTGGAGATCTGCGGACTGAAAAACATCCCAATTGTTGCCCAGAGCTACGATGGCGCCTCTGTAATGTCCGGCCAAGTGTCTGGAGTGCAGCAGCGCTCCAGCATTAAGTGTCTGGAGTGCACCAGCGCTCCAGCATTAAAGAGACGCATCCATATGCAGTATACATACACTGCTTGGCTCACAAACTGAATCTCGTGCTTGTGGACTGCTGCACGGTGAACCGCAGTGTCAAAACATTACTGAATGTCATCGGCAAACTGTACTCAGTATTTTCAGAGCCGACATACCACCATCGCTTTATTGAAGTCCAGAAATCGCTGGATATGAAGCCAACCGAAATTGCACAGCCCAGCGAGACGCGCTGGGCATGCAAGTGGCGTTCTCTGCATGCCGTTAAAACACACTACTCTGCGATTACACAGTGCCTGAGAGAAATGAGTGATGAGGGAGGCAAGTGGTCAGTGGAGGCCACTGGCCTATGTGAGCATATGGGCAGGTTGTCATTCATTACATGTCTCATTGTACTTGAAGACATACTGCGTGTGATTCATGTCACACACAAAGTCCTTCAGTCCTCCAGTCTCGCACTCCGAAGCGGCTGTGCTTACCGACAACCTGAAAGCGCACTTTGTGTCACAGAGACAGACTGACAAATGGAATGATGTATGGGGATCAGTGAAACAGTTCTGCCGAGACAACAACGTCTCCGTACCCGAGGATGCGAACATTCAGAGTCAGACACCTGCTGGTCCTGGACCACTACCGAAAAGAAAACGGGCCACACAACCCCCCACCTCCCTCGGCAATGGGCCACAGAGAAGAAAATGATGTTAATACTGTACAAATGTCCCAGAGTGAGACCCCTGGATTCCAACAGCACCTGTATTTCCCAGTGCTGGATACCATCATTGGCGAACTGGACAAACGATTCACGGGAGAGGCTGTTGAACTCGCACAGGCCTGTGCAGCAGTGTTAAGATGCGACAAAAGTGGAATTGAACCTCTCGTACAAAAGTATGCACAGCCTCTGAAAATCAACCCCCACCTTGTTGGGACAGAGATGGACCTTGTTAAAGCCTCTACTGTCGGATCTGTGTCACATGAACATCTTCAAAAAACTGTGACAAGGGCCGTATACCCAAATCTATACATTCTACTACAGTTGGCCCTGACTCTACCCGTTGGATCTGCCACTTCCGAGAGGAGTTTCTCCGCAATGAGAAGGATTCGCAACTGGCTACGCTTAACAACAGGAGCTGCACGGTTTTCATCCCTTGCTGTGCTTCACATCGAGCACGACATCACTGCCAGGCTGTCACTTGAGACGGTTGTGAACGTTTACGCAGGACGCAAAAAAAGACGCTTACTTCTGCACTAGGTAAGACTATTTTCTTTAAATGAATACTCCTAGCAACCACGTTGTAATGTAACAACTGGTGTTGAACCTCATCTAAACTTGTGCCATCATGCGAAATGCGCTTTGTGTGTGTGTGTGTGTGTGTGTGTGTGTGTGTGTGTGTGTGTGTGTGTGTGTGTGTGTGTGTGTGTGTGTGTGAACATGAGTGAGAACATGTTCGTGTGAAAAAAATAGTTTTGCCCCCCCTGATGCAAAAGTGAAACTCCGCCTATGTGGCACTGTCATTAACCCCCCCTCGGTTTTCCCAACGACAGCTTACGATCAGATGTGCTGCTTGCTGGTGTTTTAACAGCTAATCCAATAGATCGCCTTCCCTTTCCACATCTTGCTATGCCCAATTGTTTTTTTCTCTCCCTTGTCATTTGCAGTGGTACCGGCATTTTGGAAGCTCCCGCGGTAAGCTAAACACGGAAGTGTCAAAGTACACCACGTGATGCGTCTGAGCGAATCACATTAGTAGAAATCAGCAATAGCCAATGAGATTTCGTCATTAGCTTTAAAACCCCCGTTGGACATTCACGATTGGTTACTGATAGAAAGGAAATGCCCTTATTTGGAGAACAGATCATTGTGCAGGGGACTCGGAGCTTTACAACAATTCCGGACACGAAAGTCTTCAGTAAACAGGTGAAACTCGGCATGTCGCGTTGGAATGCTAACTTCTTGGTAAATTCGGGAGTAACTTACTGCTGCAAGTAAACAAACGCTGCATCCGAATACCTAGTACATACTATTTCTGTCTAGTGTCTACTACTTGACCATACTACACTTGACTGTGTAGTACGGTCTACAGACAAGCGTAGAACGCCTCCGAACGCTTCCGCACACCGCCGAAACTCCACCGGATGTTTGGAGATGACGTATCTCCCCCCAGATGGCGGCAAAATGTACCTGTTTTCCGTCTCATTATCGTTGCTATTGAATAAAAAAAATGTCTCTTTCTACGCGAATGGCTCTTGAAATGGATATCTCTGCTAGAAGGCGTCGTCGTCGGTCATCTCGTAGAGCGACTTACCGGCAGGTTATGTTGTATATATGTGGACATTTGGTACGTCATTTTTTTGGAATAATAATACATTTACAGTTATTTGTTACTCCGTGAAAAAGACGATTGAAGTAAATTTTTCCTTTTTTATTGAACACACACACAAATAACGTACATGTTGAACAAAAAAAAAAAAAATTATTCTATCATTCATTTTGTCTATCTACAGGCTGAAGGTGCAAATCCCACATCCTATCGTGAGGTTAATCTGCATGTGCCCATCCTTCGTCTCTACTACAATGGTGGAGACCTCAAGCGAGATCTCCGCTTGTCTCGGGAGACCATCACAGCCCTTATTGGAATGCTGGGGTCTGACTCGGACCATGGTTGGCCAATAGAGATCAACGTGTTGGTATTCATTTATTGGCTTGCCCATGCTACCACTTATCCAGTGGTGTCGAGGGCTTTCGACATCCCACGGTCCACGGTCTTCGACATGGTACGCCGGACATGCATGGCTATTGTGGGCCTTCTCCGGAGGGTAGTTGGACATCCCCAGGACCTGGAGGAAGTTGGGAATGGCTTTGCGGCATCGGCTGGTTCGCAAGCATTCAATGTGGCAGTGGGGGCCATAGATGGCTGCCACATTTGTGTGAAGCCCCCAGCAGCAGATGGAGCCTGCTACTTCAACCGGAAGCTTTTCCATTCAATCCAGATGCAGGCCATCTGTGACCACCGAGGCAGGTTCATCGATGTCTTTGTTGGATTCACAGTGTCTGTCCACGATTCAAGGGAACCAGTCCGAGACCCTGTCCGTGCCCTTTACAACCGTAGGCACGCACGGGCGAGAAATGTCATTGAGAGGGCATTCGGGATGATGAAGGCGAGGTGGCGGTCCATTTTCTTTAAGGCACTGGAGGTCAGCCCCACCTTTGTCCCTTACGTGGTCACATGTTGTGCCATCCTGCACAATGTCTGCGCTGCCAACGGAGACCTTGTTGAGCCAGACATTGTGGAGGATGACCATGGGCGTGACAATGATGGTCCTGCAGGCGAGAGGGTCATTGAGACAAGGCGAGGGGATGATGCACGTGCGATCCTGGCTTCTGCCGTTGCTGCTGGGCCTCGTGTGGCAGCACCTCACGGGCACGACTATCTGTAAGATAAAGCCAGTGATTCATTGTTTAATAATTCTCAATCAGTTCTCCATCAGTTCTCCATCAGTTCTCCATCAGTTCTCCATCAGTTCTCCATTTAGCAGACGCTTTTATCCAAAGCGACTTACATCGGTTAATACACACATTGACACACCGACGACAGAGTCAACCATGCAAGACGACAGCCAGCTCATCAGGAGCAATTAGGGTTAAGTGTCTTGCGTAGAGAAACATCAACACTCTGCTAGGAGCTGGGGATCAAACTTGCAACCTTCCGGTTACAAGTCAACTGCTCTACCTCCTGAGCTAAGCCGACCCTAGTTATTGTTGTCGCTTGGTACGTTAGTGCTGCTGCGGCTATTCAGGTCGGTGTGTTGCAGATCTTGGCCTTTTCTTTCTGTCGTTGGTTGGTGTGCGGTTGGTGGAGACACACGTAGAGATGTGATATTTATACTGCCATCTATTTGTATATATGCTGCTATTTATTTATAATATGGAAAATTATTGATGTATTGGTTTGTTTATTGTATTGGACTCGGAAAGGAGTAAATAAACTGTTGATTGCTTGAGCAAAATATCAACACATACACTAAAAAATTCTCATAAAGATATTTATTTATTTTTCTCTTTCCCTCATTCGCTTCAACAAGAGGAAAAATCTTTCTTCCCTCTCTCTTGCCTCCCTGTCCCTTCTCGCCTGCAGCTCCCTCCGCTCCTCTGCCTCACGTCTCTCTCTGTCTCTTCGCTCCTCCCTCTCCTCCAGCTGTCTCCATCGCCTCTCCTCCTGCTTTCTAGCCTCTCTCTCTCTCTCCAGGTCCTGCCGCTCCCTTCTCTCCATCAGCTCCATGAGCTCCCTCAAACCTGTAGCGGCACCTGACGAGTGCCTTTTATTTGGTGGCGGGGTGATGGTGTCATCTGCTGAGGTGCATGGCACCGAGGACGGGGTGGCCACAGCGGCGCCCTGGCCGGAGGAAGAGATCACTACGGGGGGTGAGATGGAATGTTTCTGTCCAAGAATACCGTCCATCTCACTGTACCACTTCCATGACGCCGCTGTGGCCTTCCCGTCCTCAGGGCCAACCCCCGATGGGGGCTTGCGCAAGTCCTATGAAACATTACCAAGAAGCATGATATTTTAAAATTATGCAGTCCTAGCACATTTAGCATGATCTTTGATGTAGAAGCACAAAAACTTACTTTGTATCTTGCGGTGAGGTTTTCCCACTTCCTCTTCACCTGCTGGGTGGATATCTTCCCCCCCAGCCCCTTGTCTTTAATAAATTGTCTGCAGAAGAGAGACAAAAACAATGAGCACAGGATAAAACAACAATATTTAACCAAAGTCTTCGAACATACGTTTTCTTTTACGTACTCAAAGCCATCCTTAGCAGATTTCTTCACTCCCGTGAATAGCATTGCATTAGCTGCCCGCCAGGCTATAAACTGGCGGGTGTCCTCGTCAGTCCCTGCGTCCAAGCAAATTATGACAAATCAGATATTCAGCCAAAGTAATTCATTGGTGAGTTTATTGCCTACTAGTTTGGCACGTTGATATCGCTCTCACTCTCAATCTGTGCAAGGCACTCGCGTGCTTGCACAGATGCCGAGACTGTCGTATGAACGCAACACGCATTTAACAATCGTAACCTATCGTTAAGCCACCATATAAACCAACATAAATGTTATATCCACAGCAAACACAAGCTACGATGGACTAACAAAACGGCACTAGTTTACTACCTGAAATTACGTTATTATTGTCGATACATAGCTGCTAACACGTAGCATTTACGTTAGCCTGAAAAACAGATCAAGGTTTGACCTTACCATGACAAGAAAAACGGCACAGTTTTCGTAATGACCGACTAAAGAAACATTTAATACTTGTACTAACATTTCAATGTTGTACTTACATTTCAATGTTTCGAAATTTGCGGGAGCCGCTGTTGGTGGTGTCCGGTCAGCCATCTCTTCTTCGTTTGTTACCAGACTCCGGTTGCATTGTGGGATAGCGTAGTGTGGTCCGTGGTTCACTTTGGCGGTAGTATGCATTCGGAAATGACTTCCGTACTACAGAATGCATACTACAGTATTCGGACGCGCTAGATTTTTCGCATACTACAAAATGCATACTATATAGCAGGGATACTCAAGTAGAAATGATGAGGGGCCACAAAAATTTTTTTCAGTGACTCAAGGGGCCGGTCGGTATACGTGTGACTGAGGCCGATATATGCTCTGTTTTAGACGTAACGCGTAAGCACGTAAGATACATAACCCCCCCTTGCGCGGTAAAATATCCCCCCTTACGTGCTTAAGTGCATCGGCCAAAATTCCTGACTATGCGACTAAAACACTACGGCCCTACGCAGCTCGCAAAGACTGTGATTGGCCAGCTAACCACATCCTTTCAGGAGTCTCACATTTCCGGTTTTACAGCATAATAGCGCCATTTTTAAAAGGCTGTGACAGAAGCGAATGAAGAATTTTGAAGGAGAAGAAGAAAACACAAGAACGAATTATGATAATTATAAATATAAACAAGCCAGCGATTTCCACTTCCACGCCCACAGATTCGTTCGTTGCTCCCCCTACTGTTCTGGCGGAGAATCCCCTTGCAACACGCGCAATCCTTAAGGAACCTTAAAGGAACTGTAAATCAAAACTTGTCTAAAACAAGTCCCTTTTGTAAATTACGTGCTTACGTCTCTGCGTCTAAAACGACCCTAAATCGGCCTTGACTGCTGCTGAGATGGACTGTCTGCCTCGAGTTTGGGAGGGCTGGAGCGGTCTGTGGGCTGGAGTGCTATCTGTTTATCGTTGCAACCCCCAGCCTCGTATTGAGATCGCGGCGCGCGGTTTCAAAATAAGAGCGCCCAGCACGATTTTTTTTATTTATTTTTTATTTTTATTTTTTTATTAATTAAAAAAACTTTTCAAAACAGCTCGAGGGCCATTAATAGACACCCCGCGGGCCACAAAAGGCCCGCGGGCCGCTACTTGAGTATGACTGCTATATAGTATGCAAGTACGAGTATTCGGATACAGCCAAAATGTATTAAAATAAACATCTTTGCGTACATTTTCAATGTTTTATTTATAGTAGCTTGAAAGAACACATATTGAAGGAGTAAACTAGCCCAAAATCTCAAAATTGACCACTGCATGAAAAATCGATGTTTTTGCCTGCCGTGTCTCGCCTTAAGAACATAAGCTGCCCCCACATAGCCTCTAGGAAGCAGATTCAAACACACAAGCTGTATTACCCTCACATAACCACTAGGAAGCAGGACCAAACATATAAGCCGTAAATACTACACATAGCCACAAGGGGAGCAGGACCTTACTAAAGGCTGCAATAGCTGCTCCATCCACAGAAGGCAGCACCTCAGACAAGTGAGGAAGCCGAGGCTAATACGTCACACCGGCTCCGCCCACTTCACACAGGCCTCGTGGATTTGACCATAACAGTCTACAGAGAAGTGGAGAGATTCAGAAACTCTTGGTAGCTCAGACTTGCGAGTGTTTTAGAGTTTTGATCAGCTGGGAGTCGCTCAGCACGTGTTGGACACACTTCCCCTCCTTTTGCTCCATAGTTACCATACCGAAATACTTCAACAAATAAGTCAGTTAAAATCGATCCGGATTGGACTACTTCCTTTGAAGAATGCTGCATTATTTAGGCTAAAAGCCCACTGCAAACACAGTAAACAACACATATAGGCCCTAAAGCTACTAAAGATAAAAATTGTATTTGTTTTTTTGTATATAGCATTAATTGCGAGTTGCTAAAGCGAAGTGATTAAGCTCAAATTAATTTCACAGCCAGGAATTGGAAGGAATTCTATTTATTCTATGTTTACTTACATTACACACATACCAGGCACATTCAAAGTTATATATGTAACGTAGACACCTTGTACGGTAAATAAGCAAAGGCCACAGTTCCATTTCAATGCTACTTCCTCTTTTTCCCATTCTTCATCCGACATGGCCATGCAGGTCGGATGGTACCACCTCTTGCATTTAGTGCATTCAACCTGAAATACATTTTTAAATCACAATTGTAGCGTAATTCACACATTCATACCAAGGCCACATATGCCCTTACCAATTAAAGAGTCTTCTTTATCAGGCTAAGGAGGGTTCCGGAGCCTAGGGAGGCGTCCAGCTCATAAAGGAGGCCATTCATCATGTGTCAATTCTAGAGATACGAGCGGTCAAGATGTTCAAGAGACCCAGACGCTCAAGGCCAAAGGAACAAGTGTAATTCCCGCACATAGCCACAAACAAAGTTGCAATGCCAACACATAGCCGCAAGGGACAGCACAAAGACACATACGGGTATCCAGGGGCGTGGGAGTTCAGCACCATGCTTAGCCAATCAGAGCACATAACTGAGTCCACGCCTGACCAGTAGATAAGTCCCAACACATAGCCCAGGGGGTTAGAATGCTCCAGGTAAAGCATCCTTTTGAATGCCCTACTAAGTGTATCTCCACGCGTGTTTGTACAATTCCCCTCCTTTTGCTTCATGAATGCTGGTCCAAACCTTTGCTAAATAAAGTGAGTTAAAGCGATCCTGACTCGGCAGACTTTTTCCAAAAAGAACACGGCACATTAGATTATACTTTCTTGAAAAAAAATGCTATTTGTATATCTGATATCAAATTTTTGCCAAAGCCGTATCCATTGAAGGGGCGATTTTACAGTACTACTCTGCGTATTCAAAAGTTTAACTTCTTTAATATTAAATTGATAAATTACCCATGTTGTGTTCCCCTTCTGTCCAGTGGGATTATCTTGGCCGCAACTGGAACAATGGTCTGTTTCACTGAAGACTAAAATATAGTGATTTTACAAATTACTTTCACTGTTGATCAAAGGTGGGGTAAATAATGGATATAAACACAAATATACGCCAACGCCCCATCACATGCCATTTATCCTGCTCCCTCCATGTTGGTGGATGGGGCATGATCCAGAGTAACAAATAAAATAAAATGGATAATTAATAACACTAATAATAATAATAACTTTCTTTGAAGAAGTTACTACAGTACCAATTTTTATTATTATTGTTCATTCTACAAACCAGGGGTCTCATTTATAACCGTTGCGTACGCACAAAACGGGGCTGAAAGTTGCGTACGTGACTTTTCACGCCAAGGTTGTGATCTATAAAAAACCAACTTGACAGGAAAATGTGCGCAGCCCTAAGCAAACTCTGACCCATGCGTACGCATGGTTTGGATGAAAAGGAGAATTGGCGACACAGACGGTGTGGTGGTGAACTGAAGTCAGACCGAAGAATTGCAGAGTGAGAAGAACGATTATGTTTTATCATCGCCCTTCATAAATTTAATTTCAACCCGTATCATGCGTTAAATCCTAATCAGAATAATTTAAATCCACTGCGTTATTTCTCAGTTATAACTCCAGAAATATCTCCTTAGAATAGAAATAAAAAGAAATTCTCTATATTTAATCCCGTCACTCCATACTGTCCACTGACGGCGCGACTGCATGGAATAGAGCATCTGTCCAACATGTGTCAATAACATAATAATTTTATGTGACACTGTAAACACCTGTAATCCTTAGCCCAAGTGAAGGAGTTCAAGTACCTCGGGGTCTCGTCTTGTTCGCGAGGGAGGGTATGGAGCGTGAGATTGGCCGGAGAATCGGAGCAGCCGGGGCGGTATTGCGTTCGCTTTACCGCACCGTTGTAACGAAAAGAGAGCTGAGCCGCAAGGCAAAGCTCTCGATCTACCGGTCGATCTTCGTTCCTATCCTCACCTATGGTCATGAGGGCTGGGTGATGACCGAAAGGACGAGATCGCGGGTACAAGCGGCCGAGATGAGTTCTCTCAGAAGGGTGGCTGGCGTCTCCCTTAGGGATAGGGTGAGAAGATCAGCCATCCGTGAGGAACTCGGATTAGAGCCGCAGCTCCTTTACTTAGAAAGGAGTCAGCTGAGGTGGTTCGGGCATCTGGTAAGGATGCCCACTGGGCGCCTTCCTTGTGAGGTGTTTCAAGCACGTCCAGTGGGGAGGAGACCTCGGGGAAGACCCAGGACTAGGTGGAGAGATTATGTCTCAACACTGGCCTGGGAACGCCCCGGGATCCTCCCGTCAGAGCTGGTCAATGTGGCCCGGGAAGGGGAAGTCTGGGGCCCCCTGCTTGAGCTGCCCCCCCCCCGCGACCCGACCCCGGATAAGCGGACGAAAATTAGATGAGATGAGACTGTAAACACGTAATCAAATGTCAATTAAATCCCAAGTGTGAAAAACCAAGCCACACTACTCATCACAATCGTTGTCCGTTACTCTTGATGCTTTTCATGACAAATCAGCCATTAAAAAGGGGTTATGTTCAAGAACATTTTACGTGGGTGATTACAAACTGATAAGGCAAGGAGTTCTCGTCAGTCTTATTACCGTAACCCTATAAATACAGAGGTGAGCGCCGTGGTAATGCTGCACCATATGGCACTTCTGGCGGACCATGCAAATGACAGGATTCGGAGGGAGAGGGTATTTAGGGACCATAACGATTTATTGGTAGGCTACATAAAAATATGTAACTCTATGTCAGACCACTTCTTTTTTAATTCTGGGATAGTGCGCTCCGTGCTACTGACAGAGTTCACTGCTGCAGCAACATGTTGCCACTCACTCTTCTTTTTGTTGTTGGCGATCCCAATCCCTTGACCGCCGAACAAAACTACCTTTCGGGCCTCCATCTCACCCATAAGTGTCTCCACTTCAACCTCCGTGAAATTTCGCTTTTTTGATTTTCTCAGTACTTCTGCCATTGTTTCCAACAAGACATAATACCGGCATCTGAGTCTGTTTTATATGCAGATCGCATTCATGAGGTCATTTGCATTGACCATTTATGGTTAAAAAGGGGCGTGTAGAGGGCGGAACGTGAAGCTGATACAGCTGCGCACAATTGTAGTCAGTATGTGATTTATAAAGCAAAGATTGCGTACAGGTGTGCGTACGCAGTGTTTTATAAATCCGAATATTTTTTGGCGCACGAAAAACTTGGCTTCTTGGCGTACGCACATTTTTAGTAACGATCCCACGCACAGTTTTATAAATGAGACCCCAGAGCACTGCAGTATGGTTTTTTCCATGGTGATCCTCGGGTCTTTTAAGACCTTTAGTGATGTGGGTATTTCTATTCCCTGGGGGACAACGGGAAAAGCCACAACGTCTGTAGCCATCTGTTTAATCATAGAAATACAAAGTAGAAACTTTTGGGTGAGAAAATTAAGGATGCCATTATTATTATGGCGTTCCTGCCTCTTAGTTTGATTGTTTGTCCAAGTGTCAATTTAGGTTCATGTTCTACTAAGCCCATACTTTTGTTATGATGCTCAGAGGTCCAGCCAGACATCTGCCACTCAGCAACCCCTGCCTAGTAGACACTTCACCATTTCGACCTCACCCCTGCTACAGCCCGTGGCAGCCATTTCCACTTCACTGCTCAGGATTTTTCTAACAATAAATCAGTTTAACTTCATCCATTTTCCTTGTCTGTGTTCTGCACTCAGCACAACCCCATATCAGTCATGTTTTTATAAAAAACAAGCCAAAACAAACAAATGTTTTCATATTCAAAATATTTATCAGGGGATCTAGACATTACCTTCATGAAGAAAACACCACAGTTTCAACCATCCTTTTGAATGATGTGGTTGACATGATGTGGTTGATAGCGGTTCTGCCGCATCCTGAAGAACTGGCTGTAGTGATGGTTGAAAGATTCAAAACATATTTTATCCTGATTGTAATTTTAATTGAATGAAAGCCTACTTTAAACAAAAAAACGTTGTTGCATTACATCATTATTAATGTTAAATAGAAAATAATACAAAATTGCAAGAGATTCACAATTTTTTTGTAGTTAACTGATAACATTTATTAAAAAGTATCTACATTATTATTAGCGGACCCTACCGAAACCGTTCCGCAGAAACGCCTGACTCTTTGTCCTCATCTTGACCCAATGGATCCATGACAAACACGTTTTGGTTCAACTTGTTGAGATACTACAAGGAGAAATTAAATTTCATTAGAATTTCACTATTGGCAGATTATTATTATTGAGGATATATTTTGTAATATGTTCATTAAGGTTCTTACCAGGAATTTCCAGTGGTTGTTTGCAACATTCATGAATCCTATGACTCCATCGTAGTTGTCAAAGTTAAGCTGTAACAGCAATTATTAACAAACATATTTTAGAGAGATTTTCATCTTCTAAATGTTTAATAATGTTAGCTTTGATACAAGAACAAGTGTAATTCCCGCACATAGCCATAAACAAAGTTGCAATGCCAACACATAGCCTCAAGGGACAACATAAAGATACATACGGGTATCCAGGGGGGCGGGAGTTCAGCACCATGCTTAGCCAATCAGACGCTTCGAGCATTCACCAGCAGCGGCTTCATGCGAGGGGGGAGCAGCAGCAAATGCCACTAGCCCTGCTGTCTCTTAACCAGTCACTTAAGAGGAAACAGATGGATGTTCACGTTTGGTTCTGGAAAGATGATATTTTGGATCACAGTTCCTTGGGCATGCAACGGCTGAGGACTTGCTGGAAAGCATTAAAGTAAGTGGACAATTCTGGTCCCATTTTCGCCCAGTAGACACGCACCTGTTCATCAATGGTGTTACCCCAGCATCCTGTGTCAGTGCTATAGGGGTCGTCTCCTCCACATGAGTGAGGTGATGGTCCTCCTGCTGCTGTGTGCTCATCCTTTTCTGCCTCTTCTCCATGGCTAGCAGAAGAACAGCCAGATGTGCTTGGCTCAGAGCAGGCCCCACGGCCGCGGGCTATCCCACCATCTCCCTCCAGGTACAATTATTCCAATGTACCTGTACTTCTGCTGTGCAAACGACAATAAATATCTTGAATATTGAAAAGTTGTAGTCTTGTACTCTACACTTAGCTACTGCTAAACCGAGCAAACACCACTGAACAGGGATGAATACAGCTTCCTGCCTAGACTCTGTTTTTGTTTACCTTTAACATAGTGTGGCTGGAACACAATAGTTTGACCTGGCTTGGTGGAAAGCCCACTCACCACGTTAAGGTGCAGGTCATGAGTGGGAAAAAAGGTGTGTGTATGTGTGTGGGGACACTCCAAGCGTCCTTCCCTGTGTGTGTGTGTGGGGGGGGGGGGCACTCCAAGCGTCCTTCCCTGTGTGTGGGGGCACTCCAAGCGTCCTTCCCTGTGTGTGTGTGTGTGTGTGTGTGTGTGGGGCACTCCAAGCGTCCTTCCACGGGGTTGGGCACCAAATTAGGCCACGCCAAAGGTACTCCCACAGGGGGTTATTCCTTCCTCCATGGCCTCCTTAAATCCATTGTATTCCGGATACACCGGTAGCCTGAGGACCAGGGAACAGGTATTGGCCGTGGGGAAAAGGGCCGGTCCATCTTCCTCATGGAGGAATTCAAGCCGGGGTTGGATGGGAAAACCCACAGCAGGAATCCTTTTGTGGCCCGTTGCAAATGCCAAAACCGCCCCCAGGGTGAGACTCGTATCTCCATCTGTTAGTACATAAGAGATAACTTGTAAGAACGACCGCATGTGAACATTAACAGGAATTTTACACTGCCTGACATGTGCCAATCCTTCGTCGTCCTTAGTTAAGATAAGATATACTTTATTCATCTCAGCAGAGAAATGTAGGATATGTTCTATGTTAGTTTATGTTGCATTTCTCAGATCACAATAGAAATTTTCAAAAGTCCTTGTTTAACCCTAAGTGTGCACTAATAAATCAATGTGTCATTCTTCCAAAAAAAAATATAAAATGGGTTCTGTCACAATAGTGCTGTATTTACAGGTATGCCTAGGTTCACAAATAAAATAGTAAATATTTTTCATGTGTGCATTTGTTCATTCATGCAGAGCTGTAAGCAGTCTTGTATTTTTCCTTTGTGTATTGTGACCCATTATAGTTTGTGAAGACTTAACTTCTACGGGATGCCCCTTTTATATCCATTCATGATAATATCACCTGTTACCAGTTACTAATGTTGAAACAGTTGAACATTGTTGTTTTTTGAGCATTCTACAGCTTTCCTAGTTTGGTGGTCCCCTGTTTTGAATTGTGTTGCTGGCATCAAATTCAGAATAAGCATATATTAACAAAGAATAATTAGATAAGGGTTGTAGATAGAAACACTTCCTTACCCTCCACCTCGATCAGCCAGTCCCTCCAATATATAAGGGTCCTGGCCTCCTTCCTCCTCCGATTGGAGCCCGGCTCTGACAGGTAGGAGGTCATGAATGTGGACTCCAACCGGGAGGCCAGCAGCGGCTCAGGTGTGTCCATGAAGACCCCTTTGAGCGCCTTATGGTAGATCCTCAAAAGGGCTATAATTCCGAAGGTCTCCAACCCTTCTTTGAATCTGTAAAATCAATGAGATAATAGATCAGAGAAAATATAAGGTGATAGAATATCCAAGTCTGTTGCTCTGAAGCCTGTTCTAGACTACTCTATTGTACATAATGTGAAGATAAAAATCAATTAGACAAGGAATCCTTTCAATTAATTGAAATTTAGATTATTTTGGAACACATGATAACTTTTCACTCCAACACAAAGGTCTCAGTCCATTAAATAGTCAATTCCCAGCTCCACTTACTGATTGAGAGCAGTTGAAATACGGCCCTCTGTGAGGAAGTTGAGGGCTGCCCCCAGCAGCTCATCCCTATGCGGGAGGCTCCGCACAAAGGTGAAGGAGCCCATGAGGGAGAGCTCGTCTGTGGCCTCCTCCATAGCCTCCCTGGCACCTTCCACATGTGTGGCATCTGCAATCTAATATCATACATTAGGAACAATAATCATTATTTGGGATTTCAAAGCACTTTCATGGCACAAATCATCTTCTAACAGTAAAGAATGCATTGACATATGTGTATGACATAAATCATACATTGAAATTCAACATCAGTACACTAGAGCACACCACACAGTATCTTGACACAAAAACAGTTCTCCAAAAAGTGGTTTCAATTAACATTAACCATTTACTTGCCTTTTGGAGCTTGGTCCTCAAATTGTAATCACCAGTCACCTCTTCCAAAGTGGCAGGAAGAGGGGAAAGATTACAAACCTGTCTGTAGAGGCGCTGTGATAAAAAATCGAGGAGAGACCTGCCCCTGCACCAGGCAGAGGGCAATCATCTTCCCCACCAGCCTGTACTGTCCTTTCTGCAATGCTGTGATAAGGGCAAAAGCACAAGGTTATTAAAGTTTGTTACTCATTTTAAATGCATGTTAAAAACTCTAAATTGCAACGCCCAATACCATAAATTAAATTCAAAGCTTACCAACACTGTTCAGGGCCAGGGTTTTGTTGCCTTCAGGACCTTCAAAGATACAGTTGTTCTGTATTTGGTGGGTGAGGAGGGTACAGAACTCTCTGGTCGGTACCCCCTCATCCACTGCTCCTTCTGCCACCCCATCGCCATCGACAAACACCACATCCAACCTAGTGTAGGGGTCAAAACTCGACCTGTTGAAGGCCCTAGCGGCACATTGAAACTCCTCCCCCCTTAAAGCGTTCACCCGGCTTCCCTGACCCAATTTCAGCACAAGGTCCTGCAGCGGCAGAAGGATGTCCTTCACATCTCCTGGAGTACCACTTATCCTGTTAGTCATTTTAGCTATCCCTGATTATCAGCTGTGTAGATGCAGGGAGAGGGTTAAATTGTACAGGATAAGCAGTCCTCCAGGACAGGATTAAAGAACACTACTTAAAATTAGGGGTGCAACGGATCACAAAACTCAAGGTCGGATCGTGTCATGGTATTTGAGTCACGGGTCGGATCATTTTTGGATCAACAACAGCAAATAAGATAACAAGACAAATGTGACTTGAAGTAGAATCTTCAAATGTGTAAAAACAAAATAGAGTGAAAAATGTGGTAATATTCCTGCTTCCTTTAAGCATAGTCAATATTATTATTATTTTTAATCTGGATTTACAACTTTAAACTCAGGATATCTGCATTGCCTGGGGAGAGTTTAGAGTCCACACTCTCCAAAGGCAATGCAGACATCCTCATCTTCTTTTTCTTCATCAAGTTTGGTAGCAAAATACAGTTTCTGTCTGGTTTTATTTGGCATTTTGTAAATCCATTGATTTCGGTTGGAAGACTCGTTGCTCATTGCAAGGGGGATTGATTGTAGTAATTTCGCTCGGTTCTAACCCTACTGTTGATACGGAGAACTGAGAGAAAAGACTACAACCAAACATAATCATGTCCGCTTCTGGTTCCCATTTCTGCGCTGATCACGTGAACGCACAACTTTTATCCACGATCCACGGATCACTTGCGTCCCAAACCGTGAGGGTTGATCCGTACGGATCACGGGTAACCCGTGAACTGTTGCACTACTACTTAAAATGCTTCAACTACTTTCATTGTCATTTTACATAAACAGTTTACAGTAAACAAAATTACATTTTCATACGGACCAAGGTGCAAAGAAAATACAACAAATAGAAGTAAACTGTAAAAGACAAGCCAAGACAAGGAACAGTGCAACAACGAAAATCAGTGGAGGGTAAAACTGTGCAAGTTAAAGACAAAAGTAAAATGTATAATTTGGTAGTGCTGATCCTTTTAATAAAGAAGAGCGTTACCAGATGTGTCAGTTGCTTAGCTATACCACTTTTCCTATTAAATAAACAATTTAAAACATTTTCCCTGCTTGGATAAGCTTTGCTTAAGCAACAGGGCAAGATGCAGTTATTTTGATACTGTCACAAATTTAAAGATAATTTCAGTTTAACTCGTAAATTATGGAGGGAATAATTGGGATTCTGACGGGGCACCAGACTAAGTTATTAATGGGAAACACGGTTCACTACTCACAGACTACTGGCAGATGGGATAGGGCTGGCAGGTGGAGAAGGGCTGGAAGGTGGAGAAGGGATGGCAGGTGGAGAAGGGCTGGGAGGTGGAGAAGGGCTGGGAGGTGGAGAAGGGCTGGCAGGTGGAGAAGGGCTGGGAGGTGGAGAAGGGCTGGGAGGTGGAGAAGGGCTGGGAGGTGGAGAAGGGCTGGGAGGTGGAGAAGGGCTGGGAGGTGGAGAAGGGCTGGGCAGGGTTTCTGGGCCGGCAGGTTGGGGTTGGCCAGCAGGTGGCAGAGGTACCTGAAAAGTAAAGACCATCAGTATTCTTTACCTATGCAGATATTCTGTACTGGCTCGGTCTAAATAAAGCCCTATTACAAAAACTAACAACTTCAGGCCACTGGCTGGCTGAAGAGGAGCCTGGGATGTTAGATGGTAACCCTGAAAAAGTAGTTTCTCAATGAACAGACGACAGACTTGGAATTAATGTTTTCAAAAAAATGTCTTGCTAGTGCAAGAGTGGTTATCTTTTCCACATTTGCTCTTCCTTCTTAGACACCTACAAACCTTGAATGAGTACTCAGTCAAAGTATTCACTTATATTGTGAAAATAACCGTTTTGAAGCATTTTATAACATGAATACTGTCAACATAGACAGGTGCATTTAGAGGGTGCCGGACCTCATTGGTTGAGGGAATGGCAGCCGCAGCACCCTGTAAAATAAGTTGTTAATGCCAGGTACAGTGGTCGATGTTTATTTTATTTGACCTGTTGTGCTTATTTGTTAATGTTCATCTACCTTTGGTCGGATGTATAGGTTGGACCGGCCCATCGTGCCACGTCCCCGAAGGTCCCTCGGGCAGACATCGACCAGAACGATGAATGTACGGCCAATGAGCCTGCAGAGGTCGAAGGCCTCTGGCATAAACTGCACTTTATCCCTGAGGGCCTGCAGGAACTCCTTCACTTCACACAGGCCACGCTGACTTGACCCTAACAATCTCTAAAGAGAGGTTGGACGCCAGAATCTTCCGGTAGCTCAGACTCGCGGCTTAGAGTTTTGATCAGCTGGGAGTCGCTCAGCACGTGTTCGACACACTTCCCCTCCTTTTGCTCCGTAGTTACCATACCGAAATACTTTGACAAATAAAGTGAGTTAAAAGCGATCCGGATTGGACTACTTTCTTTGAAGAACTTCGCATATCCATCTGTTTACTTTTAGTTGTCTTGTTCATGCTCTCGTCGAACATGAGGACGTACTGTTTATCCTGTACGCTGCGTGACAGCTCGCTTTTTATAAAAGATGCAATGCGGTATTTGGCGAGATAGGCCGTTGTTTTCACCACAGGTGAACGACTTCGCAAACTCCGAATCTGGGAAAATAGCAGCAAAGACGCTACTAATGTCCTCGTTAGATTTGAACAAATTATGTCTGCTCACCGTGTGCAGAACCCACAATACCTCCGCCTTCTGGGTTTCTGGGGGCGACACAAAGCCGGTTAACGCCGTCTGATGTGACGTACTAGCCACGGATTCTGAACTTTTCGGTCCACTTTGTTCCAATAATACGGGCATCGGTGTTGTCCCACTAGCTGCCGCGGAGTATCGGATATGTTTCTTCGACTTCATGTGGGACTCGAGCTTTTTCTCCCATTGTCCCTATTATGAATGACTTTCGGCATAAACGACACCTTGCCTCGTAGTCACCTGCCTTCTCCAACCACCCCCGAAATGTATCCTCCTCAAACCATTTTTCATTAAATTTGCACCGTCCCATCCTGAAGTAGCGCAGGTTGGCCAATGAGGTCAACCGTCAGGGAGCGTGTCTATGTTCCCCGGGTCCTATGTTCCCCTCTTTGTATGAGACTGGGGAAAATAGGACCCTGTTTTTAAAAAAGGGTCCTATGTTCCCCGCTTTTCCCAAAAAGGGTCCTATGTTCCCCGGTCTGTTACTTTTTCCACCATTACTGCCAAATTCCGGCCGAGATAACTACCATTGCACGTCTTTACCTTTTGTGGAAGAGGGAGAGACGTCGAAGAACCTGACACAGTCTATTCATACGCCGGTAAACAAACCCAGAGAAGCCCAATCCCTACGAGAGCTCCCTCGCGCTACGGCCATCCGGAGGCGCACAGAGCTTTTGGCCGTGATATTATTATACAATTATATTATATTATATACTATTATATAAAGAGCTCCGGGAGTCGCAAACAGCAACAATCACTTTCTCTTCAATGCTGCAGTTCACCCAGGACTGCACTGCACTGAGTTGGTTGAACGCTGATTGGCTGTTACGCGTTACACATGTCACTCAGTGGCCACGCTGTTGAACGCCGATTGGCTGTCATCACGCGAATGTCGTGTCAAAGTTTAAATATTTTTAAATATTGAAAGATTGCGGGGGAACATAGGACCCTTTTCCCAGAAAAGGGTCCTATGTTCCCAGCTTTTCCAAAAAAGGGTCCTATGCTCCCCGGTATGTATGGTGCAGCATTCTTCGAAGAAAGTAGTCCAATCCCGGATCGCTTTTAACTCACTTTATTTGTCAAAGTATTTCGGTATGGTAACTACGGAGCAAAAGGAGGGGAAGTGTGTCTAACACGTGCTGAGCGACTCCCAGCTGATCAAAACTCTAACCCTTAAGTCTGAGCTGCCTGAAGTTTCTGCCTCCTCTACTTCTCTGTAGACTTATGTTCAAATCCACGCGGCCTGTGTGAAGTGGGCGGAGCCGGTGTGACGTATTAGCCTCGGCTTCTTCACTTGTCTGAGGTGCTGCCTTCTGTGGATGGAGCAGCTATTGCAGCCTTCAGTAATGCGCCTCCTTTTTGAAAAGTCGGACAAACGGACCTTCAGACCAATGGGTTCCGTTTTCGGAACATTGAACCGTCGGCATAGTGGCATGTCGATGTAATGGGAAATATTTCAGACCATTGAGACGTCGGAACAATGAAGTGTCGGAATTACGGGCAGGCCCCGTGGACTCTGCATTATTATGTGGTTCATCAGACTCCATTGATATTGCTCGATTAACAAATACATTTATTTTTAACAGGGAACTATGTAGCCAATCAAATGTCTTCCTCGTTTTCAGCCAATCACATGAGAGCTGAACTTGTCTCTGTATTTAATATTTTCTAAAGTTCAGAAAATTGTCCTTGTAATAATAGTTTGGATTCCTACAAAAACTGATTTATTAGTGTGATGAAATAAAAAGCTGTATATATTATACCATTTTAACTACAAGATTCGGCTTGAGATCATTTTCTGGCAGGTGATACTCGTGATTATGATCAACACATTTTAAAGCATATAAAACTTTTCAGTATCATCATTTTCTGGCAATGTGTCATATTTTCGCTTTAAAACATATTACAGCTGATAGAATGGACAGGATTTGTTCTTATTTACCCCATATAGCCCAAATGAATGTTATAGTGTCAGTTTGGAGCAGAAATATAATTTTAACTACAAGATTCGGCTTCAGATCATTTTCTGCCCATGTAAAGGTGTTTCAGCTGGTAATAGACATTGGATGGGATATTATTTATGTAATGTGATACTCATGAATGTTATCAACAAATTTTAATGCAAATAAAACATTTCAATACCAAGAGAGGGCTTGAGATCATTTTCTGGCAGCAGGGAAACGACTGAAATATCTTATATTTGCCCATGTAAAGGTGTTTCAGCTGGTAATAGACACTGGATGGGATATAATCTATGTAATGTGATACTCATGAATGTTATCAACTCATTTTAAGGCAAATAAAACATTGCAGTACCAAGAGAGGGCTTGAGATCATATTCTGGCAGGAGGGAAACGACTGAAATGTCTTATATTTGCCCATGTAAAGGTGTTTCAGCTGTTAATTATTGCAGCATTCTTCGAAGAAAATAGTCCAATCCCGGGTGGCTTTTAACTCACTTTATTTGTTATAAAGTAGGCATGTTTCGGTATGGTAAACTATGGAGCTTAAGGGAGGGAATTGTATCTAACGCGTGGAGAGGAAAATACCGTGATCTACTTCAAGCCCCGGCTCTCCGCCGTCTACCTATTGATCTCTGGCCTCTTCACTTCGAATCACCTGATAGAGGACGTCAAGTGGGCGTGGCCTATGCAGTGGGCGTGGCCGGGGTGACGTAATGGCTCCGCCCCTGTCTAAAGGTGCTGCTATCTGTGGCTAAAGTAGTTATTGCAGCTTAAGTGTTCGATCCTCCTTCCTAGTGGCTATGTGAGGGTAATGCAGCTTCTTAAAATACTTAACATCAGAAACATGTCCAGATCCTTATGCAAACGAATAATAATGTTGTATCAAATATATATCGTATTGTAATAAAGAATGATGAATAAAGTTAGTCGATGTAAAGTGCCATAAATACCGTAATATACATCCTGATCTCGTTGTAACGAATCCCGGTCGTTCCTAATTCGTTATGATCATAATATGACTACTGTACCAGAGCTGCCAACATACACGATTTTGGCGTAGCAGATACGATTTCCAGACCCCAATTACGCTGCTACGCTTGACTTGAATATCTTACGCATTTCCCAACAAATCAATGTCAATCTTTCAGCAGGCTGCCACGTCCATGTGTTGACATCCAACCAGCCGTAAATCTCACATATAAGCCCTCTTATGATTCGTTCATTGCGTCGGAAAAGAGTCAATACAAGTTTTTTTGGTCGTTTTTTTTTTGTTTTTTTCTTTAATGCCGTCTCTATTTTTACCAAGATGCTATGCTGTTTGTAGTCTGAGGATTACCGCTGTTGATGAGCATTTATATAATACAATTGGCATCTTGTACATTGACTACTGGTTGTTTTTCATATTTCATATCTGCATTCTTTACACACACATAGGTAAGGTACATATATTTGGCAGCTGCTAGCTTGTGACGAGAACTCTTGTTAATATCTGTGAATACGAACTCTTTCATACGAAGTTGCACAGGTACCCTGAGGGTTTCTATAAATGTAATCTCGGAGATTATAACATCAGATGGATAACTAGCTAGAATTTCATGCAAATTGAACTCTTCCGTTTAAATCGTTAACGGTTATTTAAAGTTTCCTTATCTAGCCAGTTAGCTAGCATAGCAACTACATAACCATAAGCAACCAGAAACACAACTTTAGCTGCAACGTTTAATTTCTCAAAATCAGCTCACCAATAAAAAGCAGTCTTGGGTTCAAAGTTATTACATCCACTTGTATTATGTTAAATGGCTTTACAAAGACATTAAACAAACTTCAGAGAAATAATGTGAAATCAACGGAGCAAGGGCTTACTACATTGAATGTAATGTTAGCGAATGAGGGGTGACAAGCCGTCCCTCCCCCTTGCTAATATTTAGTCCCCGCTGTTTGTTCCAAAGCCAATAGGTTATACACATACGTGAAATACATTCTGTTTTCTATGGATAGAAAGGACATATAATAAAAGTGTCTAAAAATATTTAAGTGGTGACAGACAACGAGAAAACAAGGCAGAGATGAGGCTAAGCTCATTGATGCCTCAGCTCGTGTGTCTATCTGTTTGATCTCCGCCTCCATGATACATTGTTATAAATGTGTAAACGAATCAATGTGATTTATGTGACGTGTTTTTTGCCGCGAAATTGCGGAGCGAGCTGTCAGTTAAAGTCTACAGACTACAGGTATCAAACATGGATGGTGAATTTACTGGAGCTCCGTCGAAAAAGAGGCGGGTATCTGAACAGCGTTACAAGCTGGAGTACAACGTTAAATGGCCGATCATCACACGGTCCAAGCTGGACGACTTTCACGCCTACTGTATGTTGTGTAAGGCAGATTTCAGCGTCCGGCATGGTGGTCGTCACGATGTTGAAAAGCACACCAGGACCGGCAAACACCAGTCGTACAAAGCGGCGATGGAGTCTACAAGGCCAATCGCGGGTTTCCTAACTTTTGATAAGGACACTAGTGTCATAAATGCTGAAGTGCTGGCGGTTGACTTTCTCGTGGAACATAACATCCCGATCGCGGTGGCCGACCATATTGGGCCACTGGTAAAAAAGATGTTTCCAGACTCAAAAATAGCAGGTAAGGCTCAAATGACAAATAGCCTCAATGTATCACTAGCATCCTAGCATAGATGTACCTGTAGCCTATGTACTCTCACAATATACTCTACAAACTGTACAGTCTGTACAGTAGGCCTACAGTACAGTAACAGTACTGCCTTTGTTAATAATCTGATTAAAATCATGATAACTAATTATTGCTGATTAAAACTGATTCTGTTTCTTTTTGATTTCTCATATGATATTCTCATAATTTTCCATCTCATATGAAAGTGAAAAAAAAATTAAGCCTAGCCTACTCTACAGAGGATACATTTCATGATCAATCAATATTGATATTAATATTATATAAATAAACATAGAAATTTGTGTTTTGGTAGATTATTTCTTTGTTGTACAAAAGTAACAAACAAGACATATTGGCAATTTTACAGTTTATTCATTTAATACACCATCCAGAGCCTCAGGAGTGGGTGGAAGATCCATACGCAGCCACAACAAATGCATGTTCCTTACAAATGCTGCACCATTTAAAAAGGAAATAAACAGGCTTTCCAACAGTATAAGATGTATTGCCAAGAGGGGCCTGCCCGTAATTCCGACGCCTCATTGTTCCGACGCCTCAATGTTCCGAAATATTTCCCATTAGATCGACATGCCACTATTCCGACGGTTCAATGTTCCGAAAACGAAACCCATTGGTCCGAAGGTCCGTTAGTCCGACTTTTCAAAAAGGAGGCGCATTAGGCCGACGGTTCAATATGCCGAATAGGAAAAAGAGTTTTATACCTCGCTCGCTCCCTCTCTCACTCTCACTCTCACTCTGTGTGTGTGTGTGTGTGTGTGTGCCCGTGTTGAGAATTAGACCTCCGCTCTCTGTCCATGGTGCTGCAACACCGTGTCGAAATGAAGTGAAGCGTTGTCTTTTTGCCCTCCAAAATTCATCGTGAACGTGATATGTAGGCCTAGGTTGTATTTTGGAGACAGAGAGAGTGAGAGGGAGAGGGAGAGGGAGCGAGCGAGGTATAAAACTATTTTTCCTATTCGGCATATTGAACCGTCGGCCTAATGCGCCTCCTTTTCGAAAAGTCGGACTTACGGACCTTCGGACCAATGGGTTTCGTTTTCGGAACATTGAACCGTCGGAATAGTGACATGTCGATCTAATGGGAAATATTTCGGAACATTGAGACGTCGGAACAATGAGGCGTCGGAATTACGGCATGGCACCTGCCAAGAAGCATTGTTACAACAAAGAAACAATCTACTGTGTGTTTATTAATCTATAGTATAATCATGATAATACAATGCAATACTTTTTTTGATTGCAATTGCAGGAAAGTATGGGTCTGGTCGCACAAAGAGTAGCGCCATTGTAGGAGCCCTTGCCAAGGAAGATGCTTCTGTGATCACGGAGGCAATGAAGACGGCTCCATACTCCTTAGCCACAGATGGGAGCACAGATTATGGAGACTGCAAGCTGTATCCCCTAGTTGTCAAGTACTTTGATTCAGGACTTGGGCGTGTTCTGACAGTGTTGTTCTCCCATAAAGACTCGATCACCGATAAGTATGAACAGGATTTATTTAAATAACGACATGGGAATATTTTGCATGGTAAATCTTTGGCATGAGCCTCGTCACTGATCCAGGGTGACGTGCGGACTCGGCGTATCCTGCCAGGACTAGCAGGGGCGGAGCCTTCCCCAAAAGAGAGGACGTAGGCCTTCGCCAGAAGTAGGAGATAACTCGGCATGTCCTGCCGGGACTGGCAGGGGCGGAGCCGACCCCAAAAATAGAATAGCGAAAGGGGGTAATGAGACCATACATACCCGCGTAGAAGAAGTGGACAAGGATCTATACTGCTTCTGTTAGGGGGTACGGAACGTGGAGACCCAAGCGCAGACACAGGCAGAGACGAGGTAAAGGGAACGGGGTTTATTGGAACGTAGAAGCGTCAGACAGGCGGGGAGTCGGGAACCAGAAGGTGCGTCGGAACAGGCGGAGGGTCGGGAACCAGGAGGAGCGTCAGAACAGGCGGGGGATCAGGAACCAGGAGGAGCGTCAGAACAAGCGGGGAATCAGGAACCAGGAGGAGCGTCAGAACAAGCGGGGAATCAGGAACCGGGAGGGGAGTCCGACAGGCAGGGGTTCGATAACGGGCAAGCAGGGCGAAGGCAGGCGGGTAGTCAGGCAAGCAGGTGTTCGGCGACCGGAGAGTACTAAGAAAGGAAGGAGAGTGTTACCACGGGGACAGACTGTAGGAAAGCTCGAGAATACTAGTTGGACCGATACTGACTGTGCAGGAGTAACGACGAACTGGCGCCGACTGGCAGGAGATCTCCGACTGAAGAAGGAACTGGTGATGAGCTGACAGCACACAGGTGTGGAAGGAGAAGAACCACCGACGCCAAGTGGCCACTAGGTGGAGGTAGTGGACCGCGTAGCAGGACGCTGCGTGACAGTACCCCCCCCTCTACGGACGCCTCTCGGCGGACGCCCAACACCAGCAGGATGATCTCGGTGGAAGTCCCGGACGAGCGAGGCATCCAGGATATTCCTCCGGGGAACCGAAGAGCGCTCCTCGGGACCGTACCCCTCCCAGTCGACGAGGTACTGATGCCCCCGCCCGCGGCGCCGAACCTCCAGGAGGCGACGGACCGTCCACGCCGGATGGTTGTCAATAACCCGGGGTGGAGGTGGGGGCGGGGCAGGAGGAGACAACGGGCTGGAGGAGACGGGCTTGACCTGGGACACATGGAAGGTGGGATGTATACGGAGGGATGGGGGAAGCCGGAGACGAACGGCACAGGGATTGATGATAGCCTCGATCTCAAAAGGGCCAATGAACCGGGGGGAGATTTTAGGAGAGATTCCCTTCAAGGGGAGATCCTTCGCCCGAAGCCAAACCCTCTGGCCGGGGACGTACAGGGGTGCAGGTAGGCGGCGCCTATTGGCCTGTAGTTGGGAGCGGAAGGATGCGCGGACCAGCGCAGCGCGTGTACGCTTCCAAGTACGCCGGCACCTGCGCATGTGGGCCTGGACAGACGGGACTGAAATCTCCTCTTCTAGCTCGGGGAACAGGGCTGGTTGATAACCAAGCGAGGCCATGAACGGGGATAAACCGGAGGACGCGTTGACCAGCGTGTTGTGGGCGTACTCGACCCAGGGGAGCTGAGAGTTCCAGGATGAGGGGTTGGCGTGAGAGATACAGCGGAGAGCTGCCTCCATCTCCTGGTTGACCCGCTCTGACTGTCCGTTGGACTGGGGGTGGAATCCGGAGGAAAGGCTGGGTGTGGCCCCTAGCGCAGCGCAAAACGCGCGCCACACCTGAGAGGTGAACTGAGGACCCCTGTCCGAGACGATGTCCACCGGAATGCCGTGAAGGCGGAAAACGTGCTGGACCAGGAGGTCCGCGGTCTCCCTTGAAGAGGAGAGCTTGGGGAGCGCGATGAAGTGTGCGCCCTTGGAGAAGCGGTCTATCACGGTGAGGATGGTGGTGTTACCCTCGGACGTGGGCAGACCGGTGACGAAGTCCAGGGCGATGTGAGACCACGGTCGACTAGGAATGGGTAGAGGCCGCAGCAGACCGGAGCGGGAACGAGTAGACGTCTTATTCCGGGCGCAGGTTGCGCATGCTGCGATGAACGCGCGGACGTCCGCATCCATGGACGACCACCAAAAACGCCGGCGTATGAAGTCCAGTGTGCGGGTGATTCCTGGGTGACAGGTAAGCCTGGAGGAGTGAGCCCAGAGCAGAACCCTGGACCGTACGGCGTCTGGAACGAACAAGCGATTCGGAGGACCGGTACCGGGGTCTGGCTGCTGACTCTGTGCCCGGCGCACCGCGGACTCAATCTCCCAGGTAAGGGTAGCGATCAGGCAAGCGGGGGGCAGGATGTTCTCGGGGTCGGAACAGCGATCCTCGGGGGAGTGCAGGCGGGACAGGGCATCCGGCTTCCCATTCTGGGAACCGGGACGGTAGGTGAGGGAGAAGTTGAATCGCCCAAAGAACAAGGCCCACCTGGCCTGCCGGGAATTCAGTCTCTTAGCCGACTGAATGTACGCCAAGTTACGGTGGTCGGTCCAAACAATAAAGGGCTGGTCTGCGCCCTCCAGCCAATGCCGCTACTCCTCCAACGCGAGCTTGACGGCCAGTTCGTACTGTTAGGGGGTACGGAACGTGGAGACCCAAGCGCAGACACAGGCAGAGACGAGGTAAAGGGAACGGGGTTTATTGGAACGTAGAAGCGTCAGACAGGCGGGGAGTCGGGAACCAGAAGGTGCGTCGGAACAGGCGGAGGGTCGGGAACCAGGAGGAGCGTCAGAACAGGCGGGGGATCAGGAACCAGGAGGAGCGTCAGAACAAGCGGGGAATCAGGAACCAGGAGGAGCGTCAGAACAAGCGGGGAATCAGGAACCGGGAGGAGAGTCCGACAGGCAGGGGTTCGATAACGGGCAAGCAGGGCGAAGGCAGGCGGGTAGTCAGGCAAGCAGGTGTTCGGCGACCGGAGAGTACTAAGAAAGGAAGGAGAGTGTTACCACGGGGACAGACTGTAGGAAAGCTCGAGAATACTAGTTGGACCGATACTGACTGTGCAGGAGTAACGACGAACTGGCGCCGACTGGCAGGAGATCTCCGACTGAAGAAGGAACTGGTGATGCGCTGACAGCACACAGGTGTGGAAGGAGAAGAACCACCGACGCCAAGTGGCCACTAGGTGGAGGTAGTGGACCGCGCAGCAGGACGCTGCGTGACAGCTTCTGGAAGATAAAAGGCATACCCAATATACGACATATTAAGAGTCAATCATACATACCGTAAAACGATAAGCTTAAAACCGTCAGCGAGATCGATGAATCACGTAAAAGCAGTCGACTTAAAATACCTCAGCGAGATCAATTAAAATTTAGAGCACTCTGCAGCTGTTACGCAGCGAGCCACGAGTGCTTTCGTGCTGTACCAACTGCCGTGGTCGATTCACTCTCCGGGGTCGCTGCGTGACCTGAGTGCTTTCGCGTTGAACCACCGATGTGGTCAACAAACTCACGAGTGTCCTTGATGTGCCACCGACGTGGTCACGCACTCACCGGTGTTGCTGCAGCAAATATTGTGAAGTTCCGTGTTGAACACCGACGTGGTCAACGAAATCACGAGTGCCCTTGCTGTGCCACCGACGTGGTCACGCACTCACCGGTGTTGCTGCAGCAAATATTGTGAACTTCCGTGTTAAACACCGACGTGGTCAATGAACTCCGAGTGCCCTGCACTTGAGCTTTGATATTATGCCACCGACGTGGTAATTAAATTTCATGTGCCTGAGTAGTGCCCACCGACGTGGTCAACGCACTACCAGGGTTGCTGCAGCGAACGTGGAGTTCTGTGTTGTACCGCACCGACGTGCGCAAAGAACTCACGAGTGCTTGAGTTGTTCCCACCGACGTGGGCAACGCACTCACCGGATTTGCTGCAACGAACGTAGAGTTCCGTGTTGTACCGCACCGACGTGCGCAACGAACTCACGAGTGCTTGAGTTGTTCCCACCGACGTGGGCAACGCACTCACCGGGGTTACTGCAGTCAAACCATGAGTACTAGATAACGTGCCACCGACGTGGTCATACTCACGAGTGCCCTTGATGTGCCACCGACGTGGTCACGCACTCACCGGGGTTGCCGCTGCAACCTTGAGTTTTATTTTCCTATTTTACGCCACTGACGTGACAGCGAACTCAAGAGTGTTTTCTAGATGATCCACCGACGTGGTCACACTCGCCGGGGTTGCTGCAGGTTAACCTGAGTTATGAAACCGAATTGTGCTTTATGAATTTAGTACCTGATAACCACCACCACCAGTAGTTGCAAATAATGTCGCTTTTAGCAACGAAAATAATGACAAAATATCGTCATCACGAACCTTAATCGCGTGAGAAAGAAAAACAAACAAACAAACAAGAAACAAACAGGACGCAACGTGCCTGCTGGGCGTGTGACAATAACTGTAGTTAAATACATAGTACAATATATTTCGATAACACTAGAAAGAATATAGACGTAACTAAAACGAATAGACTAAAATAACAGCTAGACACTAAGACTAGAATAACCCTGAAATGGAAACAGGCCGCCAGAAACAGCTATAGTTGAAAACGTGTTAAACCTGCCTTAACCGACGTAAGAGAGCATCGTGTGCGCTTGATGGAAGAACCTTGAATTCGACCGGATGTAGGATTCGTAGGCTGTGGAAGACCACCTTCCCAGCCGTTTGATAGACGCGTCCGGCAACCCTTGTTCAGCGGCTGTAGTTGCCGCTCCAATCCGGAAGGAGTGGCCAGTGTAGAGAGGAGAAGGTAGGCCACACCCTTCTACCACCTTCGCGAGATGGACTCTAAACCACTCTTTAGTCATTGGCCGGCCGTTAGGCAAAATAAACAGGTGATTCGGGAGGCGTGCGTTGCCGGAGCTTGAGGTAAAGGAGCATGGAAGCGTAAGGGCAGAGAGAGTTGTTGATTCTTGAGATGATAATAGTAGCACCTACCCCTAGGCTATCGCTTTTGGACCGTTTTAAGAAGATGGAAAAATGCCTTGCAAAGAAGGTGACATCAGCAAAAGCCAGGCCCCGTGTAGGGGAAAAAGTCTGAGTAGGAGACGTATATTCCCCTGGACGCATGAACCCGTAGAATGCTGTGAGAAACACTGTCTCAAGTAATATGTTAAAATAAGGATGGAATTTCCCGGCTCTAAGAGCGCACACTAATCTGTTCAATATATCGAGTGTGATAGGAGAGCGTTTGTCTGGTACTTTTGGCACCGATTTATACATGCCCTTCAATAAGAGACGGATTGCGGGAGCCGAAAATAGACTAGGGGAGCCAGGATCTTGGCATCTAGCATAAAATTGAATACCAGCGATATTCCCCCGAATCGTAGACAATTTATGTCTATGAGATTCGAAGCAGTGGACGATAAAAGCGCAGACGATAGGTACCGACACTGGAAGAACTGAAACGTGCATGAAAATGCAAAATGAATTAAACAGGGACCACGCGTAGCTATAAGCTTTGAGGGTAGATGGCGCTAGAGCTTTTGCCATAAAAACACTCGCGGAGTCGAGCAGCGAATTTAGCCTATTGCCTAATCCAGCCGGAGCTCGTGGAAGGGTGGGCTGATTATTGGGTCCGTATTCGCTGCGGGGCATAGACGTCTGAATTCCTGGAAATGGAAACGAGAGAGGGAATCAGCAAGACTATTATGGTGACCAGGTATATGCTCAGCATTAATGATGAAATTGAGAGTGACGGACTGCCATGTGAGACGTCTGAGCATGGACATGATAGTGGGGCATGCAGATCGCTTTTTATTGATGATAGCCACCACTGCTTCGTTATCGCAAAACATGGTAATACGTTTACGCCGCCATGCTTGGCCCCACAGAACGCTAGCTGCCACAATAGGGTAGAGCTCGAACAACGCAGACGACTCTGACCCGAGGGCGAATGTGCGGAATTCGACCGGCCATCTCCCAGCGAACCATTGGCCTTGGAAGAAACCCCCAAACCCGACCGAGGGGGCCGCATCAGTGAATAGTTCGAGAGAATCAGATGATTCAGGCGTGTCGTTATAGAAGAAGGAAATTCCGTTCCAGTTAGCGATGAGGAACGACCAGAATTTGAGATCGGACCTGCAGCCTTCGTTGAGGTGTATCACGTCGTTCAGTTTTGGGACCGAATGTGCCAGATCTAGGAGGCGAGAGATGAACGAGCGCCCTTGTGGTATAATACGCATGGCGAAATTGAGGTGGCCTAGGAGTGAGAGCATTTCACGTTTAGTGATTCCAGCAGACGTTATAAATGCATTGAGAAACGATCTGATCCTCTGTAGTTTCTCGTCCGGGAGGGATGCTTGCATCCTATCCGAATCTAAGCGAATCCCTAGAAATTCAATTGCGGTAACTGGCCCCTCTGTTTTCTCTTCAGATAAGGGAACTCCGATCTCGCTGAACGCTCTCTTAAGAGTATCCAGGACGCTGGTTTGGTTGGATGGAAAGTCAATAAGCAAAAAATCATCCAGCAGATGTAGAACGAATGGCAACCTATATATGTTTAGCATAATCCAGCATAGGGCCTCAGATAGCAAATTGAAGAGGTGGGGGCTGCTCCTACACCCGAATGTTAGTCTAACTGCGAAATAGAATTTAGACTGCCATTTCACGCCGAACAACGGCCAATCGGACCGATGAATGGGCATTATTTTAAAAGCATCTGTAATGTCGGCTTTACCGAGCCAAGCTCCCTGGCCTGCGATTTTTATCAACGCGATGGCTTGGTCGATAGTGGCATAGTACAACGAGAATAGTTCTGATGGGATACATTCGTTGACGCTAGCGAAAGAGTCAGTGAGGAGAAGACATATCAAAAATAAGACGTTTTTTCCCTGAATATCTCCGGGTAGCAACGCCGAGAGAATTTATTCTAAAGAAAGAAAAGGGGGGAGAACTAAATGGGCCGATAACATAATTTTTGAGAAGCTCTTTAGCCAGAAGAGCAGACACAATTTCTGGTTCTGCCAGAGCTGACTGGAGATTTTTTGCCACATATCTAGTGGACAATGGAGAAAGGACTCCCACTCGGAACCCCTGTGAAAGGCCCGTGATAAGATGGTCTACAAAACCGGAGTCGGGGTGCGATGAGAGGAATGATGAAAGAGAAGAAATGTTAATTGGGGTAGATGGGTGAGATTTTAAAATCTCCTGGAGGGATGGCCCCTCCCTTGAATTGCCGGCCTTTGGCGGCGGGGGCAGGTAGTTTTCGGGTGCGGGTCCCTGCAAAAGCTGCAAATGTGGGAGAATTTACATTGATAGTAAGAACAGACAGATTCATTAAAATTATTACAGATAGGCCTCCCATTGAAAGAAACGACAGCCCGTCCGAGACGATCGCACGGTGGTCTTACGTTAACGTCACTATGGACGAGGGCGGTAGTAGCGGTCTTGGGGCATGGCACCGTTGTGTGCCCGTGGGAACTGCAGATAGCGCAAGAAATTGACTGATGGCCACCGAAGTGGTGGAGCAGAAGCTCGGTGTCCGTAGTGGACCAATCAATCTTCACATTAAGCATGGAGATCCATTGGGCCGACTTAGCAGAAAATGCTTTATGATATTCATAAAATAACGTTCCGGCGTAGCGCTGGTTGAGGTCGGCGATAATAGCAAGGTAAGCGTCAAGTTCTGCCCTCCTATCCGGATAAACTTGGCACATAATGTCTCTGTAAATCCCGAATGTAATGACGAACTCGCCAAAAGAGAGATTGCGCGTAAGTCTAGGGTCTGACGTTTTCAAAAGAACGGACACGTCACCGCAATCAACCCATTGACGCTCTATGGCGGGGGAGGGTAACAATAATGCCGCGAGATTAACGTCTCTGCCCTGGAGTATATTATTTTTTGTGGTCTGAGAAACCGTAGCCGCGGCGGGCGTAATAAAGCTCCTACCCTGGAACTGGACTGGTAAAGCAGTAGCGAGCGAATACGCGAAAGGGGCGACCGCGGGGGCTGCAGTAGCCGTGGTACCCGAGCACATGCCAGGAGTATAGCCTGTGGAGGCGGAAGGAGCCGAGCCGGATGGTAGCTGGAAGGAAAAAGGCGCCGTGGTGATGAACGACGGCGGGTTGTGGGCCTGGACCCGTCCGGGAATGCGCCCTGGTGTTTCGACAGCATCCATCCTGGCGCCGAGGCTTTGGACCGACTCGGCGAGGGTGTGTAGAACCTGGCGAAGATCCGCGTCGGGGATTTGTTGGGGGTGGTGATGAGGATCCCGTGGACCAAAATTACCGGCTTTCCGCGCTCGCTTGCCCGGAGGTAGTAGGCCGACCAGCGCGCTTTTTGCCGGGTTTTGTAGTCGTCGCAGCAGCGGAGCCGGCATCCGGAGTGAACGTTGGAGAGAGTGGAGCGTGGAGATGTTACCCCAGCGCTGTGTCGGCAAGCTGCAGGGCATCCGCCCGCGACAAGCCGACTTCCACTGGGACGCCTTCTTGGGTCAGGAGTTCCAGCAGTTTTTTGGTTGGCCAAGACGCCCAAGAAGCCGATTTTAAATGGATTCGCGAACACCTACGTGATACGGCAGGAGATGGAGGAAAAGCGTCCTCATCGGAATCCGACATTACGGCCTCTGGGTATGTATTAAATGACATGGTACTAGGCGACGAGATTTAGCGAAGCGAAATCGAAAGCACAGTAAGCAGCTCATGCGTCGAACGAAGACCTGAGCAGCAAAGACATATGTTAGACTACTCTTTATAGAGCAGGTGTAGGCAGGTGATTGGTAGCTGGTGATTGGTGGCCAGCCGCGCGTGATTTGAGTCCTCCTGGTAGAACTACCAGCAAGCTTAACATTTGTCTATGCCGGAGTGTGATGTTGCATCTACTGGTGAGAACATATTTAAACTCATGGACAGTGAACTTGAGAAACGTGACATTTCTTGGGACAACTGCATGAGCTTTGGGGCAGATAATGCTATGGTGATGCAAGGACTCAAGGAGGGCACGGCAGGGTACATCAACAAGAAGAACAGTGCAGTATATGTGCTGGGATGCCCGTGCCATCTGATTCATCTAGCTGCAGAAAAAGCTGCTGCTCAGCTGCCAGTGCCTATTGAAGAGCTGCTTGTGGATGTGTTCTTCTACCTGGACAAATCCAGTAAGAGGAAACAGGGACTGAAAGAGTTTCAGGACCTGTGTGGAGTTGAAATGCGAAAGATCGTGAAACATGTTAGTACTCGGTGGCTCTCTTAAGAGAAATGCATTGGCAGGTTGTTGCAGCAGTGGCCTGCCTTGCTGCAATACTTTGAATCAGAACAGTCAACGTTTGGGCACAGCAGCAAGACCAAGTCCACGCAGAGCACCAGCAAGAACAAAGCAACTCACAGCAGGGGTAGCGACATGTCAACCCACAGCAAGGAGAAACCAACTCACAGTGGCAGCAGCAAGGTCAATTCTGGGTTTGATTTGGCAGGCTATCTCTTCCGCCAACAAAACCTAGCCAAGTCCAGTCAGGCAACGAAAAGACCAGCAGCTGCAACCACACAGCCCAAGACTGCTGCCACTCGGCCCAAGACATGTAGCACTGCAGCCACTCAGCCCAAGACATGGCCACAAAAGAGAGTGAAGAGGGCATGTGAACATCTGAAGGACCCAGCATTCAAGCTTTACTGCTACTTTTTGAGTGCAGTCCTGCCCATTTTTGATGAGGCCAACACGCTGCTGCAGCAAGACCAACCTTGCATTCATGTACTGCACAGGACCTTGACCACACAGCTGAAGGATCTCCTTAACCGTTTTGTGAAGCCTGAGGTGATCAATGCGGCTGCTGAGGTTCACCAGGTACAATTCAGTCAGCCAGGAAACCAGAAGAGCAATGAGGCCTTGTTCATTGGGGATACCACAAGAACCTTCATTGCAGATCACCCTGAGCTTGAGGAGCTGCAGCTGGCCAAGGTCTACAGCGCTGTCAGGGCTTTCTACGTGAAGGCTGTGGAGTACATGGTCAAGAAGTTTCCCTATAAGGACCCAGTTTTACTGAATGCTTCTGTGGCTGACATGTCTACACGGGACAGTGCAGACTTCAATTCTATCAGGTACTTCAGAGGCAGATTCCCCTGCTTGAGGATGAATGCTGAGGAGATGGACAAGCTTGAGGGTCAATTCATGACGTACCAAACGGATGTTCTGCCAGAGAGCATCACCAGCTGTGACAGACCAGACACACAGTGGCATCTGATGAGTCAGCTGAAGGATGGGTATGGCCATCTCAAGTATCCTTTGCTGTGCAGGGTGATGCTGGCTATCCTCTGTATCTTTCATTCCAACGCAGACTGTGAACGCATCTTCAGTCTTGTCACAAAAAATAAAACCAAGTTCAGACCCAGTATGCAAATGGAGACCCTGAGTAACCTCATTACCCACAAACAGTTCATGGTGGCAAAGGGGTCAGTCTGCTACAAGCAGACGTACTCCAAGAAAACTCTTGCCAAGGCAAAGTCAGCAACCTATGACCAGCTAAAGTGAGAGGTCGGGGTTGATCAGATGGTCATGTCACGGCTAAAGGTTCCCTTGAGTGTAACTCTGTTCTAAATAAGGCTGTGCACATGTGTTGCAGGTTTGTCAGGTGTTAATGTTTAATCCACCTGCTTAGTCAATACTGTATTTGGTCAGTACTGTATGTTAATTTATGTGTTTGGGTAATAAAAAACTTTTTTGTGTACGTCTGTGTATAATTGTGTGCAACACTACATGGAAAAGACGAAAGTATACACTCAAAATACTGCAGTTCTTTGCAGATAAACATGTCCTTATAGTCCTTACCTAGATTGCATCTCAGAACACGTAAAATCTCCGGCCTAAAATTTTTCGGCTCGCTACGCTCGGCTTGCTACTATTTTCTGAAACACAATGTTGGCAGCTCTGCTGTACATTCATATTGTCAGAAAAATATCCAGATCCTTATGAAAATGAATAATATTGTTGCATCAAATATATATCGTTGCCGGTCGTCGCTGTGTTCACCAATGAAACTAAACCATGCCGGTGTGTTTAGTGCCCGTTTTATTAAAGCATTAAGAGGCCATGTTAACAGTGATTATAGAGACGTTAATATCACTGTAAAACATGGTGTCTAAGTGATCAGGTTCCTTATAAATGCTGTCCAAGCAATAATAATTAATACTGTGTTGTGCTTTGTTTGTTATGCATGGTAATATGAACGCATTTTACGCTCTGCATTTAAATTCCATACCATTTTGATTATAAAAAGCATTGACAATTAATAGGAAGTTATGTAAAATGTATAAGCTAACCATTGTGATTAAGTAGGCTGGCATTATGATAAAGGGTATATAACTTGATTTGATTTTTTTGTAACTTCAAGCTCCCCAGTGGTATATTGTATTTGAATAAACAACATTTGTATTTTGTCATATTAATAAAACTTGATTATAAATAAAAAAAACAGCACAATCAACTCTCACTCAAGTGGTTTTCGTGCATTTTTGTGACTGGGACTGTACAAAAATGCAAAGCAGTTGCAACATATTGTTTATTTGATTCAAATGAGACTTTACACCAGCAAGAGCAGTTTGTCTTCTGATGGCCCCTCGTCTCTCTAATAGCCCTTGCTGGGAAACAGTTTTCTTTGCACTCGGCTCTTCCCCCGTCTCTCCCGCTCCGATCTGTTGCCCTGCTGTTGGATTCAGAGCCAGCGGAGACCGATCTGAGGTTTCAGAAGATAAATTGTTATAAATTCAAATGAGACTTTACGTTGTTTATTTGATTGGTGGCTGGCATCGTGGTAGCTGGATCACCTCCTCTAAATGGCCGTGGAGTTCTCTTTGATTCACAAAGAAGCAGTAGCCTGACTGCTATGTTCAAGGCTGTATGCTTGTATGTTCATCGTTTAATTGTACTGTAGGCTTTTTTTTTGTATCGTCCTGTTTTGATCAGTATATGCCAATGTAAAAAGCATCTGTACATGGATTCTGTCACCAGACAGGGTCAGCCTAGCTTAGGGAGGGCAAGTCTGGTGCAGGGGCAGGTCAGCGGGAGGGCTGCGCCCCAGCGCCCTCTATAGGCGAGCCGCCACTGTCACACACACAGTAAAACGTCATTGCACAAAAAGTTACAACTAAACACTTAAATTAAAACTTAAAAACAACATTAAAAAAACAAAACTTTTTGTTCCCGATACACTGTCAATTTAAGGTGGAGCTCCCTTTTTCCTCCCATAACCCTGGGCTTCAAGTGCAGCCCTCTACTCAGCCAGGGTCATGGTGGCTATGGCGTGGCAGTACCAGTTCCCAAAGTACTGATTGTGAGTGGCAGGCCACTGCCTTGTAAAGACAGAGATCGCATTTAGATTAAAAGAAATAGCATCGCATCGTTGAGGACGACCTCTAGTGGCGTGGAGGGGAAATGCGCAAATCACGTGTTCGATTTGTAAACACACCGGGTGGCACTTGCCTGATTACGGCACGTGAGGTGAGTGAGCACGGGTGAGGCTATAAAGGTCCACGATTTCCGGCCGGGCTTAGAAGGGTTTGTGCATTGGAGGACACGAGAGCACGCATTGGTATGTAATTTATATTTTGAACTAAGGTGTAGTTTGAACAATGCGTATGTTTCTGGCACTTTTTCCCGTTTGTCATGCCTTCCATGTGACAGCGCATGGGACGGCGCAGACGTCGTTAGTGACGTCTTGGGCACGTTTGGTGGAGGCGCACATGGTGAAAATGTTTGTGTGGAAGACCATTGTTATTTTACAACACAGTGATATTAGATATCATAGTGATATTGTAATTATATATTTGTTTATGATATCTAACCGAATTACTTGGATTTGTTTGATATCTAACAGATATTTGGATTTGATTTAAATGTTTGATTAGGCGTTTTGATTTATTTGAGAACTAACTTGATTTAATTTGTCTTTATCAATAGGTTTTCAACCTAATCCGAATCACACTACGGAATGTTGTTGTTCATGTTCTAAACAATTCATCTTCAATAAAATCAAGGAGAAGGATTTGAGCTGTCCTGCGTCCTCTGTCTAACAGTGCCATTTCAAGTTGGGCAAGCACAAATGAAAACATCACCCAGATAACTTGACAGTCCCGCTCCCTCTGACACTGACGGCAGAGAATGGTGGCACTACTCCTTGTATATTTCCTCTTATTGAAACCAGTCTTCTCCTCCTCCTCTCTTTTTTTCTTTCGATAGTGGGTGGTGGTATATGGTAGGTATGGCACATGTACCACAGATGCTCCTGCAGGCTGTAAGGCAGGCAGGTAAGGTTGAGGCACAGACCAGAGGGGTTGAGGCAGGAGAGGTGGGATGAATGGAGGTGTGGGAAACACAGGTGTGGGGGGCTGGATTTGAGGCTCGAGGGCTGCGAGGAATGGTGGCCTCAGAAGATCAGAAGGAGGGTTCACTCTTCTGATCTTCCATCCCTGCAGTGTTGCCGTCCCTGCAGTGTTAGGTGGCAGAACAAACACGTGGGAATATGCCACGATGCTTTGAGGCATACACGGTTTGCCTTTCCTCTGAACTGCAGGAGGCAGGCTCTCGGGGTTCACAGTTGTCTGAGGCGGTCAGATCCCTTGCTCGAGAATCCGCTTCTCCTGTCCTCTTTCCCGTTTGCAGTACCTACAAATATAAAAGTGGTCTTCTCCATCACCGTGGTGTTGTTTAAAACAACCTGACGGATGTGGAGGTACGCTTTCATAACCAGACTCCAGCGCTCGTGGCGGACCCCATCAATCCGCCTCGATCCTCGCAAAGTTGGACGAAGAGTGCCTCACAAACCCGATTGCAGTCTGGCCACTGTGCTGGGCTTCTCCCTCCTGCAAAGCATCTGCAAAGGTATTGGTTGCATTAGTGTAGTACAAGACATGATGTTATAGCATGCAGCATGGTCATGCATGCTCAGAAAAACATACGTACCGCTTTGTACTCTCCACACCAGGCGCAACAGCCTTTTTTGACGTCCTGAATCTGCCATGTGCGAGTGTATCCTGGTGACGTGGGGGGTACACTGTGCGACACTTGTGAAAGTCTGACAAACAATTCCACAGGGAAATTATTTCATCAGCCTCCTCCCTTGAAAGGGCAAGACTTTAAATAAAAAAAGTCAAGTCCTGGACTGCTTGAAAGACCTCAACATTGTCAGGTCCAACCGAGTCCTAGAATTAACAGAGCGATTAAAATCAGATATGCATTTTAAATTGTGAAATATTCTATACATATTAAGTAAGTAAACATAGAACTTGAAGTTTACAATGTTGTCAAAAACATAAACCTACATCATGACCGGTGGAGCCCAGAGCTGATGTTGAAGCCTGTTCATCTACCAAGCCCTGTGTGTCTTGCTGGGGAGCTTAATTAGAACAAAATAAAATTGAGAGTGAGAAAGAACATGTGTGACGATGAAGTCAGATGAAATGAACACCATAAGCATCTTATTGTAATGTTTCATATTAATGACAATAATTGTTACTTTTGACATTTCAATAAAAACTTACCACTATGCATAGGGGCAACCGTAAAAGCTGCAGAGAGTGCAGCTGGCAGAGCAGTGGCTGGAGGGGCAGCTGGCAGAGCAGTGGCTGGAGGGGCAGCTGGCAGAGCAGTGGCTGGAGGGGCAGCTGGCAGAGCAGTGGCTGGAGGGGCAGCTGGCAGAGCAGTGGCTGGAGGGGCAGCTGGCAGAGCAGTGGCTGGAGGGGCAGCTGGCAGAGCAGTGGCTGGATGTTGCTCTACATCAGCACGTAGACAGCCATACCTAAGCTTCCACGCTTTGCCGAAGGACGAAATACTCCGCAAGACTTGGGTGAGATTAATAAGGAGGGATGAGGGGCCTTCTTTTATTATTCGCACGGGCAGCACCTACGTTTGCAGTTTGCATTTCGATCAGGAGAGCATCCACGTCTCGAAAAGTGGTCGGAAGAGACTTATAGCCAATGCTACACCAACCCGGTTTTCCTGGAATAACTGGGGGGAGGATCGGACCCGTCGCCAGTCAGTTTTTGACCGTGTTAACACATGCCTAGGAGTAGTGGATGGCGCTCAAGCTGGTGCTGAGTCAACTGCGGTGGAAGAGTATGAACAGTCTGCTGCCTACATGGCCGTCGATAATCACGAAGCTGCCTCAGACCATAACTACGGCCGCGTGGGAGTTGTGGATGATGCTGCTGCTGCCGAAAACATTAGGCTACTGGAAGCTAAAGTGAGAGCTTTAGAAAGCCAACTGAGGGACCTGACCTGTACATTTACCATCAACAGGTACTGTGCGACTGACGACGAAATCCGATTCTACACCCGCTTTCCATCTGAGAGAGTGTTTTGGGCATTTTGGAAATAGCCCCCTCAGCTTCCAGGTTAGTCTACTGGAGTAGAGCCTTTCTCTACTGCTATCGCGTAGCTATTGGGATGAAAGAAAAGGTGATAGCAGACATATTTGGCATCAGCACCACCACTGAGCAGAGTCATCATCACATGGACCAACTACCTGTTCCTTGCCTTGGGGTCAAAGCCAATTTGGATGACAAGGGAACGAGTGCAAGCAACAATGCCATCAAAGTTTGCCCAGTACTGTCCTAACGTGCGAGTGATTCTAGACTGCACAGAACTCAGGTGTGAGGCACCCTCATCACTCACCCTCCAATCAGAAACATTCTCCCACTACAAAAATACCAACACCTTCAAAGGTCTGATTGGCATTGCTCCTTGTGGAGTTATCACCTTCATTTCAAAGCTGTACACTGGTTCCATATCAGACAGAGAAATCACACAGCAGTCAGGAATCCTTGGTCTGCTTCAGCCAGGAGATGCATGCATGGCTGACAAAGGCTTTGTCATCGACAAGATGCTATCTGAAGTTGGGGCCACCCTCATAATGCCACCATTTAAAAGAGGCGCCAGGTTCACCAGAGAGGACACCGAAAAAACCCAGAATATCGCGCGACTTAGAATCTTGGTGGAGAGGGCCATCAGAAGGGTCAAAGAATATCACATCTGGGACACGACCATTCCTCTGACTCTTTCAGGCTCCGTCAATCAGCTGTGGGTAAATTGTTGCTTGATGTCTAACTATCAAGGTCCTTTAGATGTGAAGGGTGATGTCCCAGTGTGACACATTAAAACACACATATGACATGACTATTTTCAAACGTTTATGAATGTTCTTTGTTGAAATGAAACTAATAGTTCTAACAGAAATGAAATGGTTTGTGTGTGTGTGTGTGTGTCCTTTTCAAATGTTTATCAAATGTTCGTTTCCAGTTCTTTTTATAAATATACATTTACATATATACATATTTACATTTTACAGAAAGAAATGTTCTGTGTTACGTTAAAATGTTCAGGAATGTTCGTTTCCAATTCTTTAATTACAATTGAATTTTACATATATACTAGTGCTGTCAGTTAAACGCGTTATTAACGGCGTTAACGCAAACCAATTTTAACGGCGTTAATTTTTTTATCGTGTGATTAATGCAATTTAGTTTTTTTTTTCTTTGGCTCAAAACAAAGAAGCAGTAGCCTGACTGCTATGTTCAATGCTGTATGTTTGTATGTTCATCGTTTAATTGTACTGTAGGCTTTTTTTTTTGTATCGTCCTGTTTTGATCAGTATATGCCAATGTTGTTATCAATAAAAAAACATTTGCACAAGGCAAGCCGATGCACTTCTTCATGTTGATAAGAGCATTAAAATGAGAACAATTAATGGGACAAAGAAATCAAGGGATATTTAGCATAGAAAAAAGATTTGCGATTAATCGTGAGTTTACTATGAGTTAACTATGGCCGTGAGTTAACTATGGCCACTGATTATTGACAGGATGGGTACTTTATTCTACCGGACTCGTTTGCTGACGTTACACAGACACACACACACACATGCGCACACTGCCATTCTCGCGCACACACATAGGCCTACGCTACTCAACACTATGCCTCGTTATTGCGACGTTCATGTTAGACGTTCATGTTTTTTCCCATATATTGAAAGTTAGGCTATTAAACATGTTGCATTCTATACCGCCTGATTATGTCATTATTTAAGCTACATACCCTAATAAGCGCTAATAGGATATTTGACTAAACCAACCAAACTAGTTGAGGGTTTTTGCCTACCTGCAAGCATCCTCCAACTGCAATCTTTGGTTATTTATTAATGAATTTAGCTATACTTTAATAGTATTCTTTCTGTTCAAATCTGTTCACTGTTCCAAATTATTTGTTATTAATTGTTACATTTAGTTAATTGTTAAATAAGTGTTGTTGAAATAAAATGCTTTTTAAATGCTTTTTTAAAAATCGTGGGATGTATCGAACCGTGGGTCAAAAATCGTATCGTGAGTTAGTGTATCGTTACAGCCCTAATATATACATATTTACATTTAACAGAAAGAAATGTTCTGTGTGTTACCTTAAACAAATGTTCAGGAATGTTTGTTTCCAATTCTTTGATTAAAATAAAAATTTACATATATACATTTAACAGAAGGAAATGAAAATGAAATGGGGTGGGTGTGTCCCTCGGCCATATTTACTTGGCATTCAGGAATTATGTGTCCAGGTATGTGTTAAAATAAATCAGATCTAGTTTAACTTTCATCTCATTAATGAATGATTCATCATGCCAAATTCTTTCCACTGTCAGGTCATTTTTTGTTGACAATGAAATCGCACCACAACAAACCAGTGATGGCCATCTGGCCTTGCACTTGCCTGTAGTATTTGTGGGTGTTTTTATGTTTGGCCTTACCGTTCACAAACTTCACATGCTTGACCTCTGTTATACTGTCCACATTTGGACATTTGACTTTAGCTAAGCCAAAGGGGGGGGTTGCAGTGGGATCATACACCCTGGCATCAGGACTAGCCCCGAGGTAAAACGCCTCAGGATGGACAACAAATCCAGAAGGATAGACATTAACATTACACATGTCACTATACTGTTGCAACACTGCTGGCTCGAGGTCGAGACCCCTTTTCATGTCAGGTGTTTGCCTTCCCCCCTTTATGATCCTCAGTGCGAGAGCCTGAGCAGAGGACTCCCCTCTCAGAGTAACCACTTCACCAAACCTACTGGAAGTTACACGGGGCAGCAGGACTTCCTTCCACATAGGATTCTCTGACTGCCCCTTGTGTGCTCTTCAATTAAAGTGGCCAATTCAGAGGTGACTTCTAAAGTCTGAAGGTGATGGAACTGGAGGTATGTGGAAACAAATTGTAGGGGTCGTTCAAATGTATAGCCTAACAAGGGGAGTTGTGGGAATGAGGGGGCTTCTGGGGGCTTAATCATTTCTTGGGATATTTCTGGGGGGCACTGATATGAAAGAACGGAACCGTGAGGGACTGGTCCACTAAAGTAAGGTCGGCCAGGTCACATACAATCTTGCAAATTCCTGGTTGAAGTAGAAGGTCTCGCAGGTCATCTCCGACAGACAGCACCGTAGGGTCAGGAAGGGGTCCTACGAACACAAGTAACAGGAAACATTAATCTTTAAATATTTTACACATGTCAGTGTCAAATATAATACATAATCTGCAGGTTTTCATATTATGGCCATATTGTTATACCGGGAAGGCTGGAATGGCATCTGCAACTATCGGTTTGTCTATTGGAGGGTGTATAAAACAATGAAGACAGTCTACAAATTCAAAAGAGGAGGTGCACACAGGTCCTTTGTTATATCACCAAAGTGTACTGAAATAGCAAAAAAAGATATGTGGTAATTAAAATAACATGCATAATAATTTCCAAACATTTCAGGCTTCGGCCCTGTGTGCGCCACATCTTTTGAATTTATAGAGCATATATTTCTGTCCTAATTAATAAAATGATAAACTACATTACCTGGGTAGGCTCGATACAGCGTTGATTTAACGCTAGTGCGTCCAACTGCCTTGGGTTTTCTGACCACAAGTTGGTCAGTGGGTTCCGGGCGAATCCCCTGGAGCAAAAAGAAAAAAGATGTCCGCACATAAATCATATTATCAGTGTAGCAACACTTAAGTCAGTGTTAGTCACGTCTGTCTATAAACTAGAACTTAAAATACTATTATTGAGTAGACTATACAGGATGTTTGGCTAGGCCTGAGGGATACACATTAACCTGTGTCCTTGGTCGGTGCCACGACTGCAGAACACTGGTGCACGACAGAGGTGTTGGCACGCTTTTCTCCCCTGTGAAGTGGTAGTGATGTGTCTGGAAGAGCAGTGCAACCACGTGGTTGCATAACGCCTCTCCAGCAGCACATGAACAGGAGAATCCATTCAATTCCACAGGTGTGGCAGCACTCAGCACAATCTAGACATGGAGAACATACTTCAGGGAATATATATATACATATATACACACACACCTTGCTTTACACAAGGTAAATTGTGAGAACACAGTTTACCACATTAACATCAGTGGATTAAGGAACAAAATATGAGAACAGAGAATCTGCAACAGCAGATATAAAACAAAACATGACAATCTGCAACAGCAGACATGAAACAAAACATTCTGCAACAGCAGATCTGGAGAAAGAGAGAGCATTTTGGAACAGCAACAAGAAACAATAATAATAAAAACATACACAGACTGAACATGCAACTGAATCTGTGAAGGTCTGAAACCATGCTCTAGGCTATCCATTATGCTACATATTACGAGGTGGGCCTGTTTGAATCACAAAATGTAAATCTAATTAAAGTGGTCAGAAAGGTAGGCCTAAGTAACAGTCCCATTGATTCACAAAACACTATGAAAAGCGAGATAGAGTTTGATTTCAGACTCAGGCCTGACTTCCTAGCACTGTAACCTGCAGGGTGTGAGGCTCATCGTTTTTCTTCTGGGAACAGTAGCAGTTCGCCCGAACTGCTACTTCAAATTAACTAAATCTGACACTGCAGTAAGAGAGGGAAAGATTAACACACCATACAGCAAAATGTATGGGCATTGGTAGCCTATGACAGCCACCCAGCCACTATGTTCTGACAGTAGCCTGGAGCTAATCTGACATACTATCGACACTTACATGTACGGTAGGCATTGGCAGTGCCTACCTAACATCTTGGGGTTCGTCAGGCAAAGTTTCAGAGACACTTCTTTGTAGAGAAGAAGGACAAATCCCTGCGCCCCTGTGTGGACTACAGGGGAATAAACGATATCACGGTCAAGAACAAGTACCCTCTTCCGCTACTCGACTCTGCCTTCGCCCCTCTTCACCAGGCCACCGTCTTCACTCAGCTGGATCTCCGGAACGCCTTCCATTTGGTTCGCGTCCGGGAGGGGGACGAATGGAAGGCAGCGTTCAACACTCCACTGGGTCACTTTGAATACCTCGTTATGCCTTTCGGGCTCACTAATGCACCTGCCGTTTTCAAGGCTCTAATCAATGACGTTCTCCGGGATATGTTACACCGATTTGTAGTAGTCTATCTCGATGACATTTTGATTTTTTCTAGGGACCTCACTGAACACAAGCAGCAGGTTCGGCTGGTGTTACGGCGGTTATGGGAGAACAAGCTGTTCGTCAAGGCTGAGAAATGTTCCTTCCACACCGACTCGGTCAGTTTCCTGGGCTTCGTAGTGCAGAGGGGTCAACTGCAGGCGGATCCTGAGAAGGTGAGGGCAGTTTCAGAGTGGCCGGTTCCTACCACTCGGAAACAGCTACAAAGGTTCCTGGGTTTTTACAACTTTTATAGAAGGTTCATAAGGGATTATAGTCGGGTGGCTGCTCCCCTAACCCAATTAACCTCCACTAAGGTTCCTTTCGGTTGGTCGCAGGCGGCTCAAGAAGTTGTTCTCCTCGGCTCCTGTACTGTGTCATCCCGATCCAGCTATCGAGTTCGTGGTGAAGGTGGATGCCTCCAACTCTGGGGTGGGGGCAGTGTTGTCCCAGCGCTCGGCGCTGGACAACAAATTACACCCCTGTTCCTTTTTCACCCGTCGTCGTAGCTCCGCAGAGACTAACTATGATGTTGGTAACAGGGAGCTGCTAGCAGTGGTGCTGGCATTGCAGGAGTGGAGGCACTGGTTGGAGGGAGCGGCGCATCCATTTTTCTTGTGGACGGACCATCGGAACCTGGCCTACATCCAGACCGCCCGTAGGCTGAATTCATGCCAGGCACGTTTGGCTCTCTTCCTGGGTCGGTTTCGTTTTACCCTCACCTACCGTCCTGGGGCCGGATTCACAAAGCATTCTTAAGAAGAAAAAAGTTCTTATTACATTCCTAATATTCCTTTTTTTTTGGCTCAAATTTGGCTTTGGCCAAGAGCAGTCTCTCTCTCTCCACCAGTAAAAGTTGCTCTTGAACCCTTCTAAGTTGCCGCACTTACAGAATTCTGTCAGAACAAAAAGAACAGCAGAAGGTTCAATTCAATTGTAAAAACTAACAGGGGTAAATGTTAGGACTTAGATTGTGATGAGGAGGTCTAATAAAGCCTTTCAATGATGGGGAGAACTGGGATTTCCATCTCTGCAGTCATCTCATCTAGGAAATTAAATTCCAGTAACAGCCTAGGCTACTGTTTTACTGCGTTACAGCAAACAGCAATACATAACTGTAATTACACTACTTTTGTAACACATTATGCCCAACACTGGATGGTAGGCGGAGAAAGACACTCATGCTGAAATGTCAATTTCTCCCCTCCTCTTTTGTTTGACATTGAATAGCTGGATGGCCCAGGGGACATAGTTCCTCAAACTCTTCACAAAAGAGGCAGCTTTCCTTAACAATATCAAAATGTATGGTGTGGTAGTCATTGTCTGATACAGTTATAAACTTACATTTTGTTGAACTTCAAGTTCAATGTGGGGGGGTACAAAGTGGGTAGAATAACTTGGATTGTTGCAACTCCTGCTTGGGTGGGAAAGAAAATCAAGGTCCACCATAGCATCTACAGAAAAGCAACAGAATCAGGAAAATTGGGCCATTAGTTAGGTAGTGAAAAAAAAAAGCTTCATCAACAGGATCAACGTAATGATCAATAGCTAACAGTTAGTGACAGTAGCTTGTGAGCTTACCCGTTTGTGTCTGCTGTAGCAACTGCATACAGCTGTTGTCTCCAGTGTCCACCCCTCCTTGAACTCCTCCAGCGATTCCCCTATCATACCCAAAATCTTCTCCTCCAAAGCGTCGAGTTTAACAGAGGACGTCCCTCCTCCTGTCTTCCTCGTCTCCCTCGCCCTCTCAGCAGCTTTTTTCTGAGGGATTTTACGTCTGCCCATTTTTTTTTTTATTGCAATTGCATCGCGCTCCGTCTCCCCCACTGCGGACACCGATTGGGCAACTTTCGCCCACGCCCTCTTCGTATTATCTGCCGTGACTACGTTATCCAACTTCCCCATTAATATTCTTTGCCTTGAAACCACCTTCTCCACCAACACCTCCAACTCCTGTTTCGAAAAAAGTTCTTGCTGCGCTTGGCACTGTTGTCCTCCATTTTTTCGGTTTATTAAATAACGGTTTATTCTCCGTGAAACCCAAACCATAAACATCAACAAAGTGCAGGTAACATAGCAACGGGGCCAGCCCCCTCCGCTGCTCCAGCAACAACAAGAGTGCACAAGGATGAACATTACATGCATTCCTCTACTACGTTAACAATCTAAGTTCTTCTTAAGTGAGAAAACTAAGAAGTTCGTAAGACAATCGACAATGCTTAAAAAAAAATGGTGAATAGCGTTTAAGAAGATTCTTAGGAACTTCTTATATTTTTTCTTAAGAATCTTCTTAAGTTTTATCTTAACCCTTTAGTGAATCCGGCCCCTGGTTCCAAGAACGGCAAGGCTGACACTCCCTCTCGCCAGTACGACTCCCCGGTGTTGCAGTCGGTGGAGGAAAATATTCTCTCTCCCGCCTGTGTCATCGGGGAAGCCCGATGGGAGATTGAGCGGGTGGTGCTGGACGCCCAGCAAGGACTACCTACCCCTGAGGGTTGCCCTCCAGGTCGGATGTTTGTTCCCCCGGCGGTCCGCACGGCCATTCTCCAGTGGTGGCACGAGTCCAGAGTTGCCTGCCATCCAGGGTTTCTCCGCTCTCTCTCTCTCCTCCGACAGCGGTTTTGGTGGCCCTCCATGGCTGCCGACACGAAGGGTTTCGTGGCTGCCTGTTCCATCTGTGCCCGTGGCAAATCGTCTCACCGTGCTCAGGCTGGTCTCCTGCGCCCTCTACCTGTTCCACACTGGCCGTGGTCGCACATAGCAGTGGACTTCGTGACTGGTCTCCTGCCCTCAGACGGTAATACAGTCGTACTGTCTATTATCGATCGTTTTTCCAAGGCTGTGCATTTTGTTCCACTTTCAAAACTCCCCTCAGCTCTGGAGAAGGCGAACCTGCTGGTCCTGCACGTGTTCCGGCTCCACGTATCCCCCAGGACATTTTGGCGGACCGGGGACCGCAGTTCTCCTCACGAGTTTGGAAGGCGTTTTGTCAGGCGTTAGGGGCGTCGGCCAGCCTCTCCTCCGGCTACCACCCACAGAATAACGGCCAGACGGAGCGAGCTAACCAGGACCTCGGGTTGGCATTACGTTGCGTCGCCGCCGAACACCCCGTCTCCTGGTCCACTCATCTGCCGTGGATTGAATACGCAAGGAACTCTCTGGTCTGCTCCGCCACAGGTATGTCTCCCTTCCATGTGTCTATGGGCTTTCAGCCTCCACTCTTCCCGGTGCAGGAGACAGAGGTGGCGGTCCCGTCAGTCCAGGAACATCTCCGACTCATCCGCCGGGTGTGGCGCGAGGCGAGGGAGGCACTCATGCGCACGGCGGCACGGAACCGGCACCTGGCGGACCGCCACCGCACTCCGGCTCCCGACTACCAGGTGGGGCAAAGCGTCTGGCTCTCCTCTTATGGAGGTAGATTTGTGTCTTTATTATGCAATCAAAAATAATAGGTTTGAGAGCAAAACTTTCCACACTGCAATCAAAAAATAGGTTTGAGAGCAAAACTTTCCACACTGCAATCAAAAAATAGATTTGAGAGCAAAACTATCGACACTGCAATCAAAAAAAGTTTTATTGCAAGATAAATTAATGTGATAAAAAAAATCTTAATGGGAATCCAAAGGTTTTGTTTGCAAACCCAAAAGTTTTGTTTGCGAATCAAAAAGCTTTGTTTGCGAATCCTAAAGTTTTGCTTGCGAATCCAAAAGTTTGCTTGCTGTTGAGCTGAATCTCGTGGGCGGGACCTACGCCGAAAGATGTACGACACGTCTCTATTGGCCAGTCTCAATCGGAGTGACAGCTTGGCAACATCCACAGTTAGTAACGAGAGAGGGAGTTCTATTTCATGTAGGCTACGCCGTCTAGGCTTCGCCTTATGGGCTTGTCCCGTGCGCGCGCTTGCGCGCCCTGAAAATCCCGTAGGCCTCCCTGTCAGCCGACAAGGAGACCATGGCAGAGGAGAGCAGGGCGATGTTGTTGACCGCCGCCGCGGATTGAGAGGCACAAACGAACACTCCGTCAGGCCGACAATCTGCTTCTGGAGGCGGTCGGGGGGCAGCGGCTTTTCGGATGTTGCCAAGCTGTCACTCCGATCGAGACTGGCCAATAGAGACGTGTCTTACATCTTTCGTCGTAGGCCCCCGCCCACGAGATTCAGCTCAACAGCAAGCAAAACTTTAGGATTCGCAAACAAAGCTTTTTGATTCGCAAACAAAACTTTTGGATTCGCAAACAAAACTTTTGGATTTGCAAACAAAACTTTTGGGTTTGCAAACAAAACTTTTGGATTCCCATTAATATTTTTTTTATCACATTAATTTATCTTGCAATAAAACATTTTTTTGATTGCAGTGTCGATAGTTTTGCTCTCAAATCTATTTTTTTATTGCAGTTTGGAAAGTTTTGCTCTCAAACCTATTATTTTTGATTGCATTATAAAGACACAAATCTACCTCCATATCCTCTCGGGACCTGCCCCTTCGGACTGAGTGTAATAAGCTGACACCTAAGTACATTGGTCCGTATGAGATTTCGGGTATCATTAATCTGTGTGCTATCAAGCTCAAGCTACCCCTGCGCTCAACGTCCATCCGGTCTTCCACGTTTCACTTCTAAAGCCTTTTTCTACCAGCATTCTCAATCCTCCGGCCGAACCCCCTCCAGCCCCCCGGCTCATCGATGACCACCCGGCCTATTCTGTTCGGGAAGTGTTGGATGTACGCAGACGGGGTAGGGGGTTCCAGTTTCTGGTGGACTGGGAGGGGTACGGGCCGGAGGAGCGGTCCTGGGTCTCCCAATCCTTTATTTTGGATCCTGAGTTTATCAGGGAATTTTATGAACGTTTTCCAGTGAAGCCTGGTGGGCCGCCAGGAGGCGTCCGTTGAGGGGTGGGTACTGTCACGGTTGTTATATGTTTTACTCCACAGGCATTGGTTCTTAGACAGGTGCGGGGCGTGGCGAGCGGAGCTGGGCACTGCAACGGGGCACACTGCTCGCGCCCGTCGGCGCCAGATTATTCCGTCTCATTCGGTACTTTGGCTGATGAGTGTAAATCGACCTCCGATACTCTGACCTGACCTTTGTTATTTCCAACGTCGTGTGATCATTTCGCCGGTAGCCAACACCTCGCCAGCGGATAACCACCGGACCGCAGCATTCTCCGGTGCCTCCGCCAGCTACGCCTACCCGCTCCTGTCTTCGCCTTGCCCGCTGGATATCTTTTGAGTTCCCTTTTGACAATAAACTTTGGATTGTCCGAACTGCCTCTGTCTCTGCATCCGGGGTCCAAACTAACATTTCCGCTAACCGTAACATAAGTGGGCTAGAAACTCCTTACCTGGTTGTAAGTTGTATCCATATTCCATGGAGATCTTCAGATATAGAGGCTCGCTCAATCATTTCTAACCCCGCCATAAGCGAATATGTTGTATTTTCTATGTTGCTGACAAATACCCAAATCTCTCCAACAACTTCCAATTGAACTCTACATTTCATTGTGCAAACATTTAAAATCGACTGAAACGACATAAGGCCTTGGCAGGCACAATATATTATCTTCACAGGCCTACATTAAAAACATAATTTCCATATCAATTTCACTGTGCGAGTAAGGCCTATTTAAGATCACAACTGAAATGGCATACGGCCTAGGCTACATTACAACAGCAAGACAAAATATACACATTTGGACCCAAGGTCCATTGATTCGTTTTTTTTGCCACAATCAAATTATGACTAGAACACATTGGTTGGCCTATCTAAAACTCAGTGCGCTGTTCAGTCACATTTTCAAAGCACAATAGTGGAACAAACTCTGAGCGCAATAGGCTGCTCAGTCACATTCGTTTGAAAAAGCAAGTTAACAATAATCACCTGGGGCTGTGATAGAAATAACAATTAGGCTACCTGGCCTTCAATAATAATCAAATAAATAATTAGGCTCCCTGCGTAGGCCTACAATAATAATAAATTAAAAAAATAGGCCTATAGATGAGCCAAAAGTGAGACAGTGCCGTCACATTCGTTTTCAAAGCACAACAGTAGAACAAATAAAATGACCTGGATATAATGCAATGCAAATAAAATAAGTTTAAATTGTGCTCAGGTCTGGCCTACTTGGGAGCAGTAATGGATAGGAACATGCGCAATATAATCTATAGGCTGCTACAGTCCATATAGTTTATTCAGACGTACCAACAGAATGTCCTCAAGCACCTTTTCGTTCAATGATGATCTTAACGGGGAAAGAATAAATTTCAAACTTGAAAATGCCCGTTCCACACTGACTTGTGTGACAGGGAGAGCGATGGCACTCATAGCGAGCTTGTACAAGTCTGGGTTGGATACAGCATGCTTAGCCCAGTACTGAAACAGATCTTCAGTACGCCTTAGACGGGCTTCTTTGGAGTATTTGTCCAAGAGTGACACGATGGAGACGTGGGGGCGCCGCTGTGTTGTGCTGGTGGTGTCTCTCTCTTTTTCCATCAAAAGGTGCTAGATTTCGTCGTCGGATGATGTCTGAGGCTGAGAACGGGAGGCTGTTGTGCACGCAGCTGTGTCGCTGCTGGCTGCATTGCGTGGTTCTAGGTTCTGTATTGCCTCCCATGTACGGTGCAGGTGTATTTTCGCCTTCTCGGTTTGACATTCGGTCAAAAATAATCATTTTCTGGGATCGAGGAATAAAGCAGCTACGAATGCGTCATTGTCAAAGTGTGCTCTGGCGTGCTTTGAGGCACCGGGCTACCTTCCTCGCAAAGGGGCTTACTACTTTTTCTGTGTCCAGTGAACATTTGAACCATACGCCGTAGAACTCAACCGCGGTCAGCTGATCAGATCGGAGACATTTTGTGGCGATTTTCGCGGGTTTCAGTGCATTTACTGTGTTGGAAACATTCCCATTCAGAGTCACTTAGATGTAGCGCGGGGATAGTTGGGGCCATGTCTTCACAAAAGGTCTTCAGCTCAAGCAGCCGCTCGAGCATATCATGAGTGGAGTGCCAGCGAGTTGCACAATCCCATTCTCTTGAGAACACACACCACGTTCTGCATGCGTAATCATTTTGCGACATGTCTTGCCTTTGCTATGATATTGGACGCTTCTTATAATGCATCATCGACGGCCAACTGTAAAGTATGCGCCGCACATCTTTCACTACGCAACACATGACCGGGCCACACAGAGTTGAGTTGAAGCGTTAGCTCCTCCTGGTTCCCCACATCCTCCCCGGCCTTTTCCACATCCTCCCCGGTCTGCTCTGTCTCCTCGCCGGTTGCATCTTCGTTGCTCTCGCCCCTCTCTTGGATGTCTGACAGTAAGGTCACGGCTTTGAGCATATTCACCCCGTTATCGGAAGTGACTGAGTACACCTGTTGCAAGCTAATGTTATATTGACGCAAGACATACATCACCACAGTTGAGATGTACTTGGATGTGTGCCGTTCTGTCAAATCTCTCACTGCCAGGGTTCGCAACACAACCCCCTTTCCGTCCGAGTACTGCACGTTAATACCCAGCACAGAGCGGTCCCTACATGTTGCAGAATCTATTTTAAGCATCAGAAGCCTCCCACTAAGTTCATTTGCGAACTTTTCCCTTTCACCCTGAGCAATCCCTGACACCCTATCGCGCATGTTAGATGAATTGATTGTAACACTTTTTCCCATAGCATTCTGTATTGGGTCGATTCTTTTTCTGAATCCTGAATCTTCCATCAATGAAAAGGGTCTGCCATTAACAGTGACTAGCTCTACGCACGCCTCTTTGAGGGTATCAGGGGTCAATGCGACTTGGAACTGTTTGGGCTTCTTCACTATGACCGAGTCCAAAGTATTTTGCCCATCCGCTGCTGACCTCTTGTTTTGGTTTTGTTGGTCTTGGAGTGACTTCTCGAACAGATCTGGATGTCGTCTTTGAATATGTCTCTGCAGGTTGCCGCCGTGATTCCCAATAATTTCTGCCCCACAGCCTCCGACTTGGCAGATAGATTTGTTGGACGCTGCATTAAATGAGAAATGTTTTCTCATCGGGTTCTCCTGGTTCCGTCCCATCTAAACAACACGTAAAAAAGCCAAAATAAATTACAGTATTCAATCCGTAACAACCAAACGACATAGCCAGCTAACATTAACTGTAGTCCTAGTCCTAGTTGGCTAGCTAATGTTGGCTAGTTAGCTAACGTCAGCTGTTAACGTTAGCTAGTCTAATAGCAAGCTATATAGTGCAAATATCTGTAACCTTGTAGTGAGTTGCTAAGCTAACGTTATTATAGTGGACTCGGTTAATTTAGCTCACGTTACCTTTGTCGAAGATAGAGCTCAGTGCAACTGTTGCTTCCAAATCGCCTCTCGCCAGGGTGGTGGTGGGAATTTGCAATAGTATCTGTCTGCATCCTGCAAGACGGAGGCGTAACTCGTAGTAGGAGGCGTAACTTGTAATCGGAGGAGGCGTAACTTGTAGTCGGAGGAGGCGTAACTTGTAGTAGGAGGCGTAACTTGTAATCGGAGGCGTGTCTAGTACTTTTCTAAATCACGGAAGTGATCTGTATGTAGCAGTGGTGCGCGGGTACATAAATGACCGCAACTCGCACCTCAAATATTAGGCCTTATATAAAAATAATGCACCCGACCCGCTCATTTAAAAATATGCTCTTGATTAGCTTAATCTTGATATTCTCTTGATTAGCCTAATCATAGCCTTACGTGAAACTGACATCCCTGAGTCATATGCATTTAAGAAAAGAAGCCTATTACAATTTTACAATGACATGTAATGCATAGCAGTTTAACGTGGGGAACCTGCTTAAGTTTAGCCTACTTTATCCCTTTATACCTTTAACAAAAAGACAGCAGTTTAATAATTCAAATAATTTTATTGAATACATATTGAAATTGATCGCTTGCTGCATGTTTTCAAGGTCCTGCATGAGATAGAAAACAATGAATTAAACTAAATATTACTGATAGAAACAAGACAAGAACAATGTCACTAACGGGAGGATAGTTATGAGAAAGCCTTCATATTATAGCGTTCACATTACAAGCCTTCATTTTATATATATTTGCCGGTCTTCAATACATGGATTCCTCAGGTACGTTATCACTGTTGCACTGTGCAAGCTCGGGGCAGAAAGAAGCAAGCAACATCTACTAGCCTGTACAGTATAGAGTATTTAGTGACTGTTCAGTGTGCATCTCAAACGTGTTATTGCAGCATTCTTCGAAGAAAATAGTCCAATCCCGGGTTGCTTTTAACTCACTTTATTTGTTATAAAGTAGGCATGTTTCGGTATGGTAAACTATGAAGCTTAAGGGAGGGAATTGTATCTAACGCGTGGAGAGGAAAATACCGTGATCTACTTCAAGCCCCCGGGCTTAGGCCCGGTGGCTCTCTGCTGTCTACCTATTGATCTCTGGGCTCTTCACTTCGAATCGTCCGAGAGGACGTCAAGTGGGCGTGGCCTATGCAGTGGGCGTGGCCGGGGTGACGTAATGGCTTCGGCTTCTTCACCTATCTAAAGGTGCTGCCTTCTGTGGAGGGAGCAGCCTTCAATAAGGTCTTGCTCCCCTTGTGGCTATGTGAGGGTAATGCAGCTTCTTACAATACTTAACAATCCCTCCATGGTCATCTCAGATGACCATACAATAATATTTTAAATCATAAACACCATTTACCACACCGAAACATAGTCAAAGTAGGATAAATCATCAACACCACCAACCGAGTGGGAAAACTCGGTTTTTACAGAGTAAAAACCACCACGGATTACCATAACACTGTAACGGCATTCGCCCTGATGGGTCTCATAGGTAATACAAGTCATATTAACAATACAACAATGAACATATATCCTGGTTATCATACAATCATATGGTCAAACAGCACACAAACAAAAGTATCCATAGAAATCCTAAGCTAATACTTTTTGGTTATGTGCAACAAGGTCATAAAATGTTCAACATGTGCAAAAGTAAAATACAAAATTAGTAGTCATAATAAAAATGTATACATCACCCCTCAGGTGATGTATCGCTCACTTTCATCAGATCATATCTGATCCCCATGTAAGCCTGAATGGCACTTGGCACTTCTGTAGCGCTCATAGCTGTGGTGATCAGCAGATGCAGTAGCCCTCGTGCGCAGGGAATACAACGGCAGCCGGTGACAATTAACACAGTCTCTGCCATTATTCCCGCGACAGGCACTTACTGGATCATGCCTTTCCACCTCCCAAACATATTCTCCATCCATCCTGTGAAAGGGTCATTAATGCCGGAGTTCTCTGCTAAATCGAACCTGAGGGATTGTAATGATGCCAGCGCCCTGGTCACCAACCCATCCGGAGCTGTGTTATTGGGGATAAAAGTACGTGCCTATCATCGCATACACCAATCCTTGCTCTGTCAATAACATATCCATACCTTATATATTTCTTTAACCTTATTTGTGGAAAACTTTACGAACAGTTGCTGATTATGATATATGTAATTTATACAAACAATATTTTTCTAATGGTGGACAACCAAAACAGAACCGATTCAAATCCTGCTGTTATTTGATCTCCTCATGTGACTGTTAGTCCTTGCTCGGCGGTGGTAGTTTGTAGGCTCCTGGTGTGTCTGCATCTGGTTCTGGAACTTTTGTTTCAAGAACCAGAACAACAGTTAGTTGTTCAAAAACATATTTCCTTTAATTCTAATTTTAATTGTTTTACAGTATCTACTTTGATTTAATTTCACACTACATCCCTCCTTGCGCATTGCTTCAGCCATGCGCATTGAATGACAACCAAACCTAACAACGCCGTAGTGCAACCAAGTTGAAGTTCCTTTCCTTAATAATCTGTATATAAACCAATCTATTGTGAAGAGAAATGAAAACCAGTATACAAAACCAAAGGTCGATGTTGGTGGGTCTATGCAGCCGTCTTGAGACCACACTGTTCTCAAATGCACTAAACCTTAAACGATACATGAGTCAGTATACCTATGTGTCGCAACTTATCAGAATTAAAAAAAATATCATACTATGAAACGCTGACGTTGTATCAAAGCGTTACAGCAGCAGCAGTGGCATTTGAAAGGTGAGCCCACTACTTCTGAATCTAAATTGAGAACCCTAGCATATAGGTTTCCTTCCCAGCAGATGTATCGCTAATCCATTTCTTATCTATAACCAAAAAGATGCAAAAGGGAAATAACAATGTTTAAATTTGCATGTTCAATATCACTTCTGTGTTAACCGTATCTCATAATAAGTTACCTTCATCATACTATCCGATTGTCCTACACTAACTATGTATATTGGATGACCTAATCTTCATTTATTCTACCTATTGCTCGCATTTGATGTTGTCCACACTTTGATTCACTCCTATGTACATCGCATACCACATCAAACGTGCATACGCCTTATTCTCTGCACAACATCCTATTGCGCCACCTTTTGCATGCCACATCAAACGTGCACATGTCTTAGCAAAGTGAAGTAAAGTAAAACCCAGTTTTATCTTTACTTATTTTATAGCTATACATGTCCCGGACACGTCCATTACTATTTCCAAAACAGTATTTATTATTATAATAATAAATACTGTTCATGTAATGGTACAGCAAAATCCTTAGTGTTAATTTAACTCTCATAGAGTCAAATTTAACACTTTCTTGGTGTTTATATAATCCTCACCAAGTTGGAGTTAAAGTAACACTTTTGAAAGTGTTAATATTTTAACTATTAAATAGTGTTAAATATTTAACACTCAGTGTTGTTTTTTAACACTTTACAGTGTATTTGTAACACTATATGGTGATACTTACCAACACTATGAGTGTTGATTTATTACACATTAAAGTGTGTTTTTAACACTATATGGTGATACTTACCAACACCAAGAGTGTTGATTTATTACACATTAAAGTGTGTTTTTAACACTATATGGTGTTACCCACTAGGGTGTTTCTAACTTACAGTTAATCATTTTCACCAAGTTTAAAATGCTTCTATATTCAACTGTAAGAAAAACAACATTGCAAGTATAATAAATCCTTAAAACAAACTATTTCTTTTTTTTTGCAGCTCAAACAATATTGCACACAACATCCAGGCATCAAACACATTGACAGATATTGTCTCTCCTCCACTCTTCTCTCTAATGAACCACTCCAGTGTTGATATGAGAAAGGTGGAAATAGGCCCAAATAAATATATTTACTAGTTCAGGAGTTTTGCCCGCAACTCACGGATTCTTGGAGACTCATCTGTTGTTGTGACATCGATGTTGTACTGTTGTCTGCACAAATGTGTAGAGCTGGACCAGGGACTCCTCGTATGACAGGTTGAACACGTAGTGGGATTTGAACAGTTCATCAAAAGCACCTAAGGAGCTGGTGGCTTGGCAGGGGATGAGCTGTTTGTCAACGACGATATAGAAGTTGTCAATCTTGTTCTGGGTGCGACCAGCAGCAAGGATGTACGGTTGTTGACCCTTTCTCCCACGCAGGTGTTCATCAATGCTGCAGCACGACTGAAAAACAGAATAAGTTGAACACCTTAATGTTAGTGCTCCCCCTTTTACGATGTTATTCAATAGTTTGCTTTTCAATATCGTGTTTGACAAATATCACTAATTGTTTCCAATTTCCATTTTAATCCATAAATACGTTCGTATTTAAGCGTGAATCATTTTCATTTGCTCTCCATACCACCATCTAACCAACCAATCGCGTGTAGTCATGCTTTAAACAAAACACGTTTTTGAAATCGTCACATACACAAACTAATCGACAAGACGAGGGATAAATGACAAGGGATATATCTCTTGCCTTTTATCCCTTTATTCCCCACTATTCACGGAGCCTGAGGTGAATCATTTTTAATTAAATAGTCTAGATCGATAGTCAAGTCTTTATTATTACCAAACGACACAAATCGTCGGGCATTCATTTAGGTGATTCGGCTCACACAGGACTGTAGCCTACAAGACCACACAGAACAAGGGATACAAGTCTGACTGGACATACAAAGTACATCACATTAAAACCACACACGTTGATAGACGGATAGATAGACAGATAGGCCTAGATAGATCGATAAATATGTTCCATTATTTGCCTTGCGGAGCCAGCCAGTCCTGTGCGCCAATGCAAATTAGCCATGTGCGCCAACGTCAATTTGTTTGACGAATGAGTGCAGATCATGATTTGCAGATGCAGATCAGTGAAACATATTTTAACTAGCCTACTACAACACGCAAATATACTAAACCACTCATTTAAAAATCGGCCAAGCCATAACATGCATATTTTATCGATCTAACTTTGCAGTTACTTACCCGACAGAAACTTTTCAAGCACCCTCCAGAACCCACCACGTGTTGCACTTCTGTTGAAAACACATTAGCATAGATCATTTACCCAGCATGGCTAGCTAAATAGCTACAGCTTGGTTAGCCCTGCTGAATCTGTCTTATTGCTTAGAACTTAAAACTAAATAAAACAAGTACAAATAAATACATAAAAAGAGCCAGTTCATTAACTGACGAAATTGCGAAAAATTCACCCATTTATTGGTGCTAGTTAGCTAATGTAGCCAAAGCAAAATTAGCATTATATCCCCACCAACTTCAACACATTTGCGGCACATAATTTATGAACACTCATTTGTATATAAAGAGTAACTTGCTAAATAATGAAATATATCTGGTCCTTACCTTTTCAAATAGTATATTACGTTCCCCTTCCAGTAGCTGGGCTGCCTTTCTTTACCAAGACTGCAATGGCCGCTTTCAAGAAAAAGAGCGCCTTAAAACCGGATATGGAATTATCTCTGAGATTAACTCCGTTGAGAGTGCATACAATCAACTCTCTTAAACAACACCACGCACAGAGCTATTTTAGCACTGCAAGTGTTAAAATAACACCAAAATCAACACTAAGCAACTCGAAATAATTAACACTGAAATATTAACACTATTTAACACCGCAGATTTTGCTGTGTATAATTATCTAGTTTTTTGTTGGTCAACATCAAATCGATACATTAATTCAACCTTCTGACTTAATGACTTACTTGATTTCTCCCCGTGTGAGCTCGTGATTGACAACTCTCCCGGAGCCTCCCCATGAGCTCCACCGTCACCACTCCCCGTGTGAGCCCGCGATTGTCAACTCTCCCGGAGCCTCTTATTGAGCTCCACCGTCACCACCCCAGAACACTGCAGGAACGATTAGTCGGTTGACGCGTGGCTTGGAGGCTCCCAAGGAGTGCCACAATCCTACGTCTGACACCTGGTGAATTTTGAGCTAGGTCAATCAAAACCGTCTAAACTAGGTAGAATAAAGAGTCATCCAAACTCACAACAATTATGCACATTTGGGTATTAAATATATGGTGATATTTTATAAACAAAACAAAAACTGAACCTAAAAGAAAAATTCAGAAGTTATCGGTTGAAGCAAATGTTATTGTAATTGAACTACAGCAGTTGAGCTAACTCCCGCCTTGTGCACCGGTTAAAACCATGTGCATCATTTATTAATTAAACATATTATTTTAGCAGTTGAACCCTGTGTCTATTTGAACCATCCTGGTTCTCTAATATCAATGTGCATGACACAACCCGTGTCTATTGCACTCCTGTTTTGATACACAAAACGCATGAAAACAGACCGAAGGGCCCAGCAACCTTGAAAAACATAATGTCTGAGTGTTAGGCATTCGTTACTGCATATACTCCTATTTCCTGAAGAGAGAGAGAGAGAATATTAAGATTGGGGTAGTTTGTAGTAATGTAAACAATTAGAATGATGAATGCCGGGCATCCATCACTGCTTGGGTTGAAAAGGCCTGAGGAGAAAGAACAAATTTAGTACAAATGTAAACATTTACAGATCGTTTAAACTATTAATGTTGGTGAATCAAAAAACATTGATTACAACCTACACAAATATGCCGCGTGTTTTGCCGATATCAACTAGGGACTGGTTCCCTGTATTTCAGCACCCAGACACACAGACCCCCAAATATACAAACACATATACTAAATTTACATCCTGGTTCCAACACATGACCAGATGTCTAGGGTGGGAGGGAGCAAGGGGAAGAAAGAACAATAAGAAAAGAACTTCAATTTGACTAACAATAGAAAGGCGAGTGGTCTTCTTCTTACAGCAATATGAATAAGGAAGTGAGGGGAAGAGAGTGTTTGAAGGTAGATCCACGAAGGGGGTGCGGAGGGGGGGGAGTGGGGTGTTGGACGGGATCTTAAGAGGGAGATGAAAAGGTTTCAAGGGGAGGGAGGCGTTAGAGGGGTGGGGTGGGGGGGTACTCGTGTGTAGGGGGCCTGGAGGGGGGGCGGTGGGGACTTTACGAGCGTAGGGGGTCAGGGGGTCTTTTACCTTAATAATTCATCGTCTTTAATAACAAAATACCAACAGACTTGAATGTAAAATGTAAGCATGCAGTCTAGGGTGGAATTTAGCCGATCGGCAGATAAGATAGTATTCACTCCGAATGTCCGCTATGGTGCTACTGCTTAGGAACACAGACCGTGCCGGCCTCAGCGGAGAAGTGAAAGATAACTCTTGTTAATATACTATTTTGGCCCGATCTATACAGAGACCGATAGTGGAGGACTTCACCTCTCAACCAGTACCAAGAACGATCGTTAACGACGAGTACTCAAAACAACTCAAGTGTAAAGTAGGGGGGAGGGAGGGCCTTCAGAGTTCCTTGCAACCGTTGATCTACACGTGTTGTTATGCTTTTTAAGTCGAGGTCTAGGCCTCTGGAGCAGCACGACCGGACGGTGGCTAAAACAAACTTACACCTAAATGTTCTTATAACCAATCCTATTGCAGATTTAATCTTCAAGACAATGGTTTCTACTTACCTCAGACGTGTGTGGCCTGTGGAAGTTGTTTTAGCGTCGCGCCCGCCGGGATTCTCGGGACTTTCTTCCAAACGTTAGGGTCACCAAATTATTGCAGCATTCTTCAAAGAAAATAGTCCAATCCAGGGTTGCTTTTAACTCACTTTATTTGTTATAAAGTAGGCATGTTTCGGTATGGTAAACTATGAAGCTTAAGGGAGGGAATTGTATCTAACGCGTGGAGAGGAAAATACCGTGATCTACTTCAAGCCCCCGGGCTTAGGCCCGGTGGCTCTCTGCCGTCTACCTATACAAGGAAAACATGAATGGATGAACACACGAATGACAGTAAGACATGAAAACATTTAAATCCGACTTACCATTATCATAAAGTCTCCACAGTCATTCCCAGTGGTTTGCAGAGGAAACTTCTAACAGAATAATACCACGATCAGCATTGATTGCAATGGTGCAGATTGAAGTTTGCTATTGCAAATAAATGCAGGCTGTAAAGCTTGATACAAATAAATATCACTTACCTCAAAATGGAACCCAGTTTTTTCTGTCCATTCCCCAGGATTTATCCTTTGTGCAAGATCTCTGTATTGTGCAACCAATCAGAAAGAAACAGTAAACCCCTGCAATCACTATCATCTTGTCTTTATGAGGGCATATGAATGTGACTATCCTAGCATAAGGTCTTCATGAACATGACCTTATAACATAAAGCAGGGGTGTCAAACATATGGTCCAGGGTTGAAACCACCCCTTCAAATCATTTCATGAGGCCGGATCCCAAACGCTTGAATAATAATTGCAGCTCTGTGGCCTGTTTGAAATCAGTTTTAATGATGAAATAATAATTGCAATTCCGCAACACCGGCAGGTCCGCATGCACAGCATGTAACTATTGAACTCAACTATGAGGTGCAAAACAGAACCGTTTAGTGACAGGAAAGGAAGACGAGATGAAGTGGTGAGGAAGTCAGAACACAGACGTATTGGGACTGTGATTGATATGACCAGTTTGTGGTTACGCATGTAGATGAGGCATGGCGGCCCACTGAGGAAAAACATAATGCTCATGTGGCCGTGCTAAAAATGAGTTTGACACCCAAGAAATAAAAGGAACTGAACCACTGAACTGAACACTAACGTCTATAAGAATGGTCAAATGAACGTGACCATCCTAGAACTAGGGGTGGGAATTGATAGGATTTCATCACTGTCAATGCATTGTCGATTCTGCTTATCAGTCCAATTCTTTATCAAATCTCTGTTTAGACAATATCCTAAACAGATTTCAGAACATAGGTCTATAATAATTGCATATACTACTAGTTGACCATGGCAGCTTATTATTATCACAAATTGATTATGTCAGAGGGATATGATTCCAGTGAATTGAAGCATTTGATTCTTGGTTCTACTCTATTCTGGGCTTTCAATTCCCACCCCTACCTTGAACAGAAAATAATTCCATTATTGCAACCTCAACCGAGCTGTATATCTCTGATCAAAGCCACGCCGGGTCTCGAAGCACCTAGAATCAAGGAAAAAATCTCCCGAAGGACAGGCTTCAAAACCTAATGGAGACACGCAGTATATCCGTAACATGCAGATATGCAGCTAGAGAGTTGAATGAACACTACAACTTAAGCAATCAACATTTCATAATGTTAAAGTTCTCAGAGATGTAACAATCCTTTTTTTTAATTCACATGAGATTATTGAAATTTCTACTAGCTTTTAGAAAAAAGCACTGAAACTGTAACTTACACATAGCTGGTAATATCCTGTTGTCCAAATTGGAATCATAACGAATTATTTTGTGCAAATGTCATTCTGTTTGAAGATATAAGAAAAGATACAGTGGATCACATGTGGTTCCGCAACCCATTACATTCCGCCACCCAACCATACTCTCATAGTCATAAGACCTAGACATATCCAAATGTACAATGTGGTCTGAATGTTTCAATCTCATTCCGCCAAACAAATGTGGTAATAATGCAAAAAATGTCAACTAATGACACACTTACAGTAAACAGTACAGTAAAGATTTGTCTAAGACGTGAAAAAAGATGCACTCACAGGCATACTTAACAGTGGGTCACTGTGGAGGTACAGCCAAGTTGGCACAACATACAAGTCAGCAATGTAGATGTATATTTAAAAAGAGTATAGTAATGCAAGACTACAACAGATAGAGCTGATTCACCACATTGACTTCCACTGTACCTTTGACCTGACAATTTTTGACACCAACTCCAAACAGCCGTTTCCGATCTGGAAAACAAACAGTGAGACATGCAAATACGCTATAGGCTACTATAACTAATAGTCAGACATTACAGTGATGGTTGAAATAGTTTCTAAACTTACCCACGCATCACTGACACATTAACATTAAAAGCAAAAAAGTTAAGTTAAACCTAAACTCACCGTTGACTCCATGTCCTGATTCAGGCCCAGGCTCCAAAAGTCAGCCCGAGTGAGGCATGCCTTTTCTGTGCGAATAATAAGCTCAGCTCCTGGTTTTTCCCGGTCAAGGACATAGTCCAACTACAAATTTAATAGTATGAGAAATTATGCAGTTGAGCAAGCAAACTTTCACTGAAATGCGGTCTAAATTGCATTTAACACAACTAACCAATGCTTTTTGAGAAGTATGATAATCAAATGTCCAACTGGCACGACACGCTGATATTCCCTCAGGGCTGGTTAGGGCTTCACAATCCATAATCACTACAGTTGGGTGGTCTCCACATTTGACACATGAGAAATTGTAGTCATGTGCCGACAGCGCCTCGAAATGGAGATAACCATGCAAAATTGCATCATGGCTGCCATATTTTTGTTTGTTGGTTTGCTCCAAAATGTCCAGCTGCCTGCCAACTGCTGTGTGATTCTGTAACATCATTCAAATAAAGTAATCAATAACATATGCTTGTTTTACCACGGCTAAGGGGAGTCATCAGGCACAGAGCGGAGCACAGCTGAGTGCAGTTACACCCCCTTAGCCGTGGTAAAATCAGCATAACTCATGGACTCAAGTGGGTTATTGCGTTTCTAAAGCTGTTACCACATTAACCTGGCATGGTTTCATTAAAGGAAGAAAGAATAAAACTAACCTGCACTGATTGCCGTAACAAAAGGCATAGATGAATAGAGAGGATCATATGATCATCGAAGTTATGAAGCCCCTCAGTCTATTCCTGATATCGGAAGAAGCTCCCACAGACCCCACACTTTTTACAGTATGTGGTAACATCTGAAAGATAAGAAAGACAGGGATCATTAAAAAAGTATTTTAAATACAGAAATGTAAATGTTAATAATGTGTAAATGTTCTGAAAATTTGGTTCAAGTATATGTACTTTTTTTGGGGCACTTTGTTTTTAACTTATTGCATTATTACTGAAAGCCATAATCACCAAATTAAAAACAAATAAAGGTAACAAATATTTCACTTTGTATTCAATGAGTCTACATAATATATTAGTTTCACTTTATAAATTAAATTGCTGAAATAAATTAACTGTTGCCCCAATATTCTCATTTCCACCTGTACAGTATTTAATATGCAATAGCTTAGAGACTTTTTAACACCCCGTGGGAACACTGGAAAGAGAAAATCAAATGCCAGACTGCTACATTGTTAATACAGGATCAAATGTAGGACAAACTGTTCATACACACCTGTGACAATCCCTGTGATAGTAGCTATTTTTGCCTTTTGAGTGATAACAATAGGCTCCGAAAGGAGTAGTTTGCATCGATGGCAAAATGTCTCCAGTGGAACAAGGTGCCGAGGGAAGTCTACAGTCTGTGGCGTGGTGACATCTTTGGGCAAGTCCGATGGAATGTTTTTGAATTCAAGCAAGTACTTGATCAGTGAGGCCAATGCCTCTCCCTCTGGAGGATATTTGTCTTGGTTCCGTAATGGTTCACTCTGTGTGGAAATGGTATTGATCAGATCTTCTGTGTTTTTAGTATTCTTGAATAGCCCTTTATGTGTATGATTGAGGTGCCATTTTGCTATGGCCTTGTGAGGGCATGACCTCCTCGGCTTCGAACATGGACAGTGCCAGGTATTTTTCTTTTTATCGTATGCTACCATAACCCTCCCCAACCTGGAATAATAAGACATGATTGGTTCAAGGATGGATACATGAATCTTGGACGCATCGTTGCCCAATTCAACAATTTTGCTGAGTGGTGCCTTCATAGACTCAGCTTTAGCCCGTCTATCCAGACAAGTCTTTTTTGTGTTTTCGGACAACCATTTCTTTTGGACCATGTCACTGAGTATCTCATCTGTAAGGATTGTGTCACAGTCAAGCTATAAAAAACTGGGTAACACTTTAAATTTAGATACATATTAATCATAAACTAGCTGCTAACTAACATGGATATTAGCAGTACATTAGCCCTTTATTATCCATTATAAATGATTAATTCATACTTTACTCAACATGACCATATTCTGCCATTAACAGACCACTTACTACAAGTTTCTCTGATGTAACCCCCTAATTACTTGATAATTGATGGTAAATAAGGACCCTGTTGACCATGAATTATGATCTGAACAGACAAAAGTTTAGTAAGGGCCTTATTAAGTGTCAGCATCTCATGAATAGTTATAAACCCTTTACAACACATCATTATTATGGTCTGTTCTTGTGGAATAAAATGCATAACTACAAGTGTTAATGTTGTCCATATACCTACATATTAAGCCATTGTAGGTCTGAATATGTTCCCTCTTCTAAAGTGGGGTGTTGTTCATGTTTAATTCATGGGTAATTCAATAAGTATTAACCCTCACATGTTCCCTATTCTAAAGTTGCCCCCTCTTCACACTTAGTAAACCATAATTACTGCACACGATAACAGATAAGCAGATTGATAGCCAGCAATTATTTTATTAATGAAGAAGTTTCATTAACATTTTAAATAAAAGAAAAGCATCCACTAGGACACAGTAACAAAACATAATATGTACGCTTAAAAAGGCGCAAAGAGAACAGAACAAATCTTCAAATTCAACATAAGGGGTGTAACTTTACAGCTTCCGGATGGGAGAGAGGGAGAGACAAGCGCATGGGTGGGAATGAGAGAGAAAGGTAGAGGGAGAGAGAAGACCCAGTTGGAAAAAGGCCATGTGATGTGACCCCTGGAACGACCTTTTCTTGTGGTGTGTGTGTGTGACACGTGTGTTTGTGTGTCTGTGTGTGACCTAGGTTGTGAGTTGTGAGTGAGTACATTTAACATGGATATTTTTTTCGAATGTCATGCAAGAGCGTTCCAAGTGGTCCATATTTGTGATGATTTCCAAGTCCATTCGATTACGTCCAAGTGATCTCGCAACAAATTTTGAGTGCGGTTGCCTCTCAGTCTCCATATTGTGGACTTGCGAACACCCCAAAGACGCTCCACATTCTGTGTGTGTGCACCTGTGATGGGGTCAACAAAACATTCTTGGTGGTTGACAGTCTGTTGGCCTCTCTGTCTCGTTCTCTTCATTGCAGATTTGAAAACCCTTCGCAGCTTGTCTGCATGTTTAGTTAGAGTTGCAGAACTCAGAGTAATTCCTTCCTGAAGCATGTCCACTTGTCGCAGTCGAAGGCCTTGACAAAATAAATATTAATTTAATTCAGTGTTGAATTTTTGTTTAATTCAGCAGCCTATATTATTTCCAATGCGGTTCATTCAGGCATAGAATGACACAGATACATAGGCTGCAGGTCTGTATTTGTATAATCTAACACCATGCAATTCAAAGTGGATTGAAGAGGAGTGGTGATGCTTGTTTATAAAAACGTTATAAACAAGCATCCAAATATGCTCCCCATATTCTTACAGTGTGCATAGGGTGAGTAGTGGTGTAAAATAATGTGATTCTGCAGTGGGAGCATTATTTGATAGGCAATTGGTCTATCCACATACTGTTCCCCTGAAATCTTCAATAAAGACGTTATAAACCAGCATCAAAAGATGCTCCCCATATTCTTACAGTGTACATAGGGTGAGTGTAAAATAACGTGATTATGCAGTGGGAGCATTATTTGATAAAGGCGATCGTTCTATATTGCGTTATTGCTTGAAGGAAGTGGTCCAATCCTTGGTCGCTTTTAACTCACTTTATTTGTTAAAGAAGGCCTGTTCTATGTCGTGTAGGCTTCGCCTTTTAAGGCTATCGCTATTGGGTTATCCCTAGGCGTGAGCCGTAGCACTTAAAAATTTGTAATCCCCGCCCACCTACAGCCTGGGCCTCAATTATGTCCGCATGCGGCGTGCCTCAACGACGTCCGCATTTCGCAGATATAGTCGGGTGCCGGTGGACGTTCTGC